>NC_069711.1:1662500-1665000 GCF_027358585.1 Pangasianodon hypophthalmus | reverse complement strand
CAGTGCCGTGTCCAGCGTCAGTGTTTCCTGCGCTGTACTTGATGTCTACACTGAACATACATTGTGTGTGTGTGTGTGATGCGTGCAGGCGGCCGCTCTGGCTGTGTGTCAGTTCCTGGCCGTGGAGTCCACTCACCCGTCGTCTCCGCTGTTCGAGGACAGCAGCTCGAGCGAGGCCACCACGCCGCTCACCGTGCAGCACGTCCGTCCTCCCAAACAGAAGAAGCACAAGAGCTCGCCCGTTCCTCCTGTTCCCATCGTCCTGCAGCTCATGGAGATGGGCTTCCAGAGGAAAAACATCGAGTTCGCACTCAAATCACTGTCAGGATCCACAGGCAGCACCTCCGGCGTCCCAGGTACCACCTCCGAAAGTGCTGATTAGTTTGCTATAACAGCAGCTCTGACAGTAGTGCAGGTTTATATTAATGCACTCGTTCTAATACGTTATCGTTTCTATAGCAACAGGATGGAAGAAGTCATGTGACAGGGTGGGGTGATAAAGCAGATTTACGTTTATTCCTCTTATGCCACAGCAATTTTCCTAACAAATGCAAGTATTATTTATTAAAGAATGACACTTCATACGCTTTATCTGTTCATAGTTATATTTAATGTTAAATGTTGCAAGTTATTGCCTCACTTAACACTGGAGACTCCTTCCATAAATGCTAAATAAACGTCTCCTTACAGGAAACTTCACCACATCAGTGATTTTTAATCCATTTATAAACCGAAGCGTGTGCCGTCCAGGTCCCTGTGAATGATCTGTTGCTGTGGAAACGATAACATTTTAGAATGAGCGTATTAATATAAACCTGCACCACTGTCAGTGCTGCTGTTATAGAAAATTAATCAACACCTTCTCATCTTTTGATATATAATATATAAAGAATTGAAAAACAGTGACAAGTTGCTGTAGTATAAGAGGAGTAAAACACTTCAGGACATGCTGTTATAGGAAAATAATCAACTTCAAGGTGGTAACAGTAACTCCGATTCATCACACCATTCTGATTGTTGATTATTTTCCTGTAACAGCATGACACACAGTGGTTTATTCCTAACATAACAGATGCTGTGTGCTGGAAAAATGCTCCTGTGTATTAAATTGTGTGTGTGTGTGTGTGTGTGTGTGGGGTCAGGTGTGGAGGCACTTGTGGGCTGGCTGTTGGATCACCCCGACGTGCACGTCACAGAGCTGTCCGATGCAGACACGGTGTCTGACGAGTACTCTGACGAAGAGGTGCTGGAGGAGCTGGAGGAGCCGGAAGCAGCTTTCTCTGTGGTGTGTGTGTGTGTGTGTGTGTGTGTGTGTGTGAACATCTTCATCATGCTCCGAGTCTGTGTTTCACTCATCCTTCTCTGTTTCCAGCCTCCTGGTGTTGTGGTTACAGAGAGTCAGACGTTTAAGAAGAGATCGGATTTCCAAAGCAACGACGACTACGCCGTGTACGTGAGAGAGAACATTCAGGTGAGGAGTCGAAATTCGCGATTCTGATTGGTCAGAAGGTGTTGATTCATTTTCTATAAAGTCGGGTTTAGAATAACGCGCTTATTCTAATGTCTTATCGTTTCTATAGCAACAGCTCATTCACAGCGACTTGTGTGGCGTAAAGGGATAAAAAAAAAAAAAAAAAAAACATGTAACACGTGGTGATATTTATTTAACAAATATGGTTTTGATGAAAATCCAGTTGGTTCATCAGGAACAAAAAAGGAATTTTAGCAAGTAAAAATATGTTAAATATAGTCAAATGTCCAATCATAAGATTACACTAAACCAAATACATGATTATTAAAGTTTTTACTAATTTCAAGTTTGAAGTCTTTTCAGGCAGATTTTAAGCATTTATTTCTAAAAGGAAGCAAAATGATCAGCTGATGTAATAAAAAAAAATCAATAAACATTGAAATGAGTAAAAGCATCTAAGAACAGAATGAATATTTGATTTATAATAATCTCATCCTAAGAAATATTAGATAAATTTTCCATATATAATGTAAATTATTTATTCTAGTTATACTCCAGTTTAATGATCATTTAGTGAAACTCAGTCGATTCTTATTGAAAGATCCAAAACAAATCTATAAGTTAAGACAAATAAGTTTAGCTGTTTAATCAGGATAAAATTATGGCACCTATAAAAGGAGGAGGAGGAGTTAGTGTGTGTCTGTGGTAGCTGAGTCGCTGCAGTGGCTGAGCTGCATTACTGGAAAAATAGTTTTTTTGTTTTGAATAAAGCAGCAAAACGAGGATGATTATAAACATAGAGACAGCACTGAAAACAATCCAAACATGAGGACAAAAGAGGCTACAAATGCAGACTAATGTGCAAAAATAAAGAAATTTGATATTAATAAATACTCTAACTTTGGATTATAGATTCCGTGTTTTAACAGCTTTCCTGTGAAATGGATATTTTTTAAATACAACATTCCACATATTTTTGTAAAAGAAAAAGACAAAAAATAGGTTTTGTATTGAACATATTGTATTTCC
>NC_069711.1:1640000-1657500 GCF_027358585.1 Pangasianodon hypophthalmus | reverse complement strand
TATTTGAGTTCCTTAAGTGTAATAAGCGTAATAAGTGTTCTGTTGTTAATCGTGTTCTCTCGCCGCAGTCTCGCCCGGAAGAGATCCTCAGGCATGGAGTCTGCTGCTACCATCAGAACCAAGGTGTTTGTGTGGGGTCTCAATGACAAGGACCAGCTGGGCGGGCTCAAAGGGTCAAAGGTCAGTCATGTCAAACACACCTGCACCATATGTACACATTTGAAATGCTTAGTAAGTTTGAATCAAACCCTCCCACTTCCTGTTTTCCCCCCAGATCAAGGTTCCGTCATTTTCCGAGACTCTCTCTGCTCTGAATGTCGTGCAGGTGTCTGGAGGCTCCAAGAGCCTTTTTGCAGGTGAGAATTTTCCTGATTGTGTTTAAAAATCTCTTCCAGTAGCGCGCGCGTGTGTGTTTTTACATGGTTGTGTCGTAACATGATGTGTACACATGCATAGTAGTTGCCATATAATCAGATATATGTTAATTTAATTAGTATTTTGAAGGATGTGTGTGTGTGTGTGTGTGTGTGTGCTTGCAGTGACTGCGGAGGGAAAGGTGTACGCGTGTGGAGAGGCCACTAACGGGAGGCTGGGTCTGGGTTTGAGCAGCGGCACCATCCCAATCCCTCGCCAAATCACCGCTCTCAGTAACTACGTAGTGAAGAAAGTCGCCGTTCATTCAGGTGTGTATTAATGTTTTATTTATCTCTCATACCGTCACTCAAGCACGTGGTTTATGGTGTATATACAGCTTTATATTAATGCGCTCGTTCTAATACGTTATCGTTTCTATAGTAACAGCTCATTTGCAGTGACTTGTACGGCGGACGCTCCACGTTATAAACGGGTTTGAAAGTCATTAATATGTTGAAGTTTTCTGTAAGGAGCATTTTTTTTCCACATTTATGGAAGGTAAAACTATAACTTTATATTTTCCGTCATTTTCAGGACGGACGAGTGTACGCTTTGTGGTTTATTGGTAACAAAAGATGACAAGCTGTGTTTTATTTATTTATTTATTTATTTATTTATTTTATTAACTTCAAGAGAAAGAAGAGAGGCTGGTAACTATGTTACTATAAACGACTGTTTATAGCTGCTGTAACGTAAGCGAGAACAGGAACTTGTTACAACGTTAAATATAACTATAAATGGATAAGTTACGACATATTGTTTTTCAATAAATCGAAAAATATAATAATCACCAAGTTGCTATGGTATAAGAGGAATAAAACGCTACAGAATGTGCTGTTACAGGAAAATAATCAACATCAGGGCGTTAACAGTAACTTCGCTTCATCAGCCACCTCATCGTTGATTATCTTCTTACAGCAGCAGAATACGGAGTGTTTATTTCTTTCAATTTGGTTAACTTAATATTAGAGGATGATGATGTACCTTGAAATCTTGACACATGGGCAAAATCATGGTTGTCATGGTAACCCTGAAACCCATTTACACTTGTGCGGTTGTTAAATAAATCTCTAAGAAAATGACGCAAATCAAGATACATTGATATGTTTCCAAATTTGCATATTCATGCATATTCATATATCTTGATGTTTTTAATGAGGTGAAGGTGTAGACATGTTTCCAGCCCGTTTTTTTAGTAATATCCTGTGCTTTATTGTTTTTTTTTTTTAAAGTATTAAATGACACAGTGAGGGTGTCTTAAAGGAATTCTTTTTTATTTTTCCACCCACAGGTGGACGCCATGCCATGGCTTTGACGGTGGATGGGAAAGTGTTCTCATGGGGTGAAGGAGATGATGGTAAACTGGGGCATTTCAGTAGAATGTAAGTTCCGGTCATGTTTACAACAAAATATCTCATCTTGAAGTGTGTGTGTGATGATAAACATGAAATGTGTGTGTGTGTGTGTGTGTGTGTGTGTTTAGGAACTGCGATAAGCCTCGTCTGATTGAAGCACTGAAGACGAAGCGCATTCGGGACATCGCCTGCGGGAGCTCGCACAGCGCAGCCATCACCTCCAGTGGAGAGCTGTACAGCTGGGGTCTGGGGGAGTACGGACGCCTGGGACACGGAGACAACACCACACAGCTCAGACCCAAACTGGTGAGCACGGGACTTTATTTACCCCGTTCTTCTTACACCGTGTTATCAGTATCGTTTTTCTGAACTGGGTTTCAATCCAGAAGTGTCTCGAAAGTGTAAGTAGTACTGAGGAAGTCTGGTTTTAATAGTAATGCAGTAAATATGGAATAAAACATTCTGTGTTGTGCTGTTATAGGAAAATCATCAGTGCTGTCATAGATGATGTCGTAAATCTTAAAGTTACAGCTTTATCTCTGATTGTCAAAAAGAAGCATTTACACAAGAGACTTCTTCCATAAATGTTAAAGAAACATCTCCTTACAGAAAACTTTACCATATCAATAATTACATACAATTTCTGTATTCGTTTATATGCAGCGTCCGCCGTACAAGAGCTGTTACTATAGAAACGCTAACGTATTACAACGAGTGCGTTAATACAAAACTGCGCTACTGCTTATTTACCCTTTGTGTTGCCCAGGTCAAGGTGTTGTTGGGTCATCGTGTTATCCAGGTGGCTTGTGGGAGTCGTGATGCACAAACTCTTGCTCTGACAGACGAAGGTAAAGACTTTATAGTCGACACTCGTGCATTTTATTTCAGAGGCGTGTACTAACTGTGTGTGTGTGTGTGTGTGTGTGTGTGTGTGTGTGTGTGTGTGTGTGTGTGTGTGTGTGTGTAGGTCTGGTGTTCTCGTGGGGAGACGGGGACTTCGGGAAGCTGGGTCGTGGAGGCAGCGAGGGCTGCAACATCCCTCAGAACATCGAGCGTCTGAACGGACAGGGCGTGTGTCAGATCGAGTGTGGAGCTCAGTTCTCTCTCGCTCTCACCAAATCAGGAGTGGTGTGGACCTGGTACACTTCTGTTTGTTCTCTACAGCACACTCATTCCGTCCACACACACACACACACACGTGCACGCACACACACACGGCTGGTGTTAATGTGGTCCTCTCGTTGCTGACGTGTGCAGGGGGAAGGGGGATTACTTCCGGCTGGGTCACGGGACAGACGTGCACGTGAGGAAGCCTCAGATGGTGGAGGGGCTGAGAGGGAAGAAGATAGTTCACGTGGCTGTGGGAGCGCTGCACTGCCTGGCTGTTACAGACACAGGACAGGTTCGCCACGTTCCCACACACACACACACCTCAAGATCAGTTTCTATCGCTTCTGTCATTTCTGTGTGCTTCAGTTCTCAGGCTTGTGTTTTTTTTTTTTTCCCTTCTTCTTCTGTGTCTTGTTCTCCTTCTGTCTTCATTTTCTACTTCTTCCTTTTCTTCTCCCTCTCCTTGTTCTCGTTCTTTCTTTGTTTTCCACTTCTTTTCTTCCTCCTCCTCCTCCTCCTTCTTCTTCTCCTTCTCATTCTGCTTCATCTTCTCCCTCTCCATTGCCTTCTTCATGTTCTTCTTCTCCTTCTTATTTTATTTATTTATTTTGTGATGATGCCGCTGAGCGAGTCTGTGTTGAGGATCCTCTCTGGCTGTGTTCAGGTGTATGCGTGGGGCGATAATGACCACGGGCAGCAGGGTAACGGGACGACCACGGTAAACCGGAAGCCGATGCTGGTGCAGGGCCTGGAGGGTCAGAAGATCACGCGTGTGGCGTGCGGCTCATCTCACAGCGTGGCCTGGACCACTGTGGATGTCACCACGCCATCGGTTCACGAGCCGGTTCTCTTCCAGACAGCCAGGGACTCCCTCGGGGCCTCGTACCTGGGTCAGATGGCTTCGAGTACCTTTAATGAGCATTCTGCTGATCTGGCTTTAACACTATTACATCAGGCTTATTTGCGTGAGTGTGTGTTTGTGTGTTTGTGTGTGCAGGTGTGCCGTCAGACAGCGACCCGTCCTCGCTGAGTAATAAGCTGAGCGGTCAGAGCAGTGTGAAGCCCAGCAGGCCGTCTCTGGCCAAAATCCTGCTCTCTCTGGACGGAAATCTGGCCAAGCAGCAGGCTCTGTCTCACGTGCTTTCTGCTCTGCAGATAATGTATGCAAGGTGCTGTATCGCTCCAGACCAGTGGGTTTGCCAGATAAGCTCACACCAAGTGTATACCTTTAAAACATTTGCTTGCATTTTTATAAGCGCGTGTGTGTGTGTGCGTAGGGATGCTGTGGTGGGAGCTCTGATGCCTGCCTGCATGATGCCTGTGGAATGCCCGTCCAGCTCTCCAGTCCCGCCCTCCGACTGTTCGTCCGTCTCAAGCCCCTCGGAGGCTGAAGGTCCTCCTGTGACCGCTGACCCCGAGGAGCGCACCAGCCCTCACCCCTGGCAGGACAGCAAGAGGGGAGAGGTGGGAGTCACATCGTCTGTTATTAATTCCTTAATCAACATTATTTTATTCATTTATTTAAACTTCTGCTGTAGTCCAGTACCAGATAACAAAACCCAAAATCTAAATGTGGTATCTTGGGTGGTCCAGTGGGTTACATGATGGCTTATTCAGCAGGAACTGTGTTCTCGTTCCATGGGTCAGTTTTGGGTGGGAACTGTGCTCTGATTGGTTACATGGATCAGTTTTGGGTGGGAACTGTGCTCTGATTGGTTACATGGATCAGTTTTGGGTGGGTACTGTGCTCTGATTGGTTACATGGATCAGTTTTGGGTGGAAACTGTGCTCTGATTAGTTACATGGATCAGTTTTGGGTGGGAACTGTGCTCTGATTGGTTACATGATGCCATTTTGAGCAGGAACTGTGCTCTGATTGGTTACATGGTGGTTCTTTGGCCTGGGAGCTGTTCCAGTGGCTTTTTTTTTTTGGTGGGAACCGAGTTCTGATTGGTAACATGGTGGAATTTTGGTTTGAGAGCTGTGGTCTGATCAAGGCTAGAATCAGGAAGAGGTTGATGAGGTTTCAATTGCTTTTTTGTCAGGAATTGTGTTCTGATTGGTTACAGTGACATTTTGTACAGTAACTATGGTCTGAATGGTATATTACGTGATGGAATCTGTACTCCAGTTGGTTATGTGGTGGAACTTTGCGTGGTAACAATGCGATGATTAATTACATGATGTCATTTTGGACCCAAATTGTGGTGGCTTTTTTTTTAGTGGTGAATGCGTTCTGATCATTTACAATGGCACTGTTGGTGGAAATAATTTTCCAGTTCATTACACTGAGGATTTTTGGGGGAAAAAAAACCAAACCTCAAATATGACTGTTTGCATGCCATCCGAGATGAGATGAGAGAACTGCTAAAAGTGAAACATTAGAGAAAGATACCAGTTTATCAGAGTCGTTGTAAAGTCTTTACTGCTAAAGAGAGTGTTTAGTGTGATGCTGTCATTAACACTGATTCCTGTCCTGGAATGCTTATGAAATACTCAGCCTGGGAAATTTGTAATTTCTGTGTATGTGTATATATGTGTCATAGGCTGTGACTGCTCATAAGGTTATATAAGATGATGTGTTGAACGTGAATATCCAGCGCTTTTTTTTTTTTTTCTGTAGGTGGCGTCCTCTGAAGATGCCATTACCCCATCATCTGCCGTGACTCCCTCCGCAGCCGCTGCTTCTTCTCGCCCCTTCATCCCAGTCACAGACGACCCCGGAGCGGCCAGCATCATCGCCGAGACCATGACCAAGACCAAAGAGGTCCGCGTCACTTCACTGCTCATTGTGAGTGTGTCCTTTTGTTATCTAAGGATAATAAGTGCTGTAATTTTGTTTGTTTGTTATTTGTACCAGGACTCCGAGAGCCAGAGTAAAGCTGCCGGGCCCGAGCCTCAGTACCTGGACGAGTTCACCAGTCTGCTGGTTCCTGATGACACGCGGGTGATGGTTGACCTGCTGAAGCTGGCTGTGAATCTGCGCTCAGGAGAGAAAGGAAAGGAAGTGCTGTCCGCTGTGCTGTCCGGCATGGGCACCGCCTACCCACAGGTTCACATTCTCCAGAACACTGCACTGTCTTTAATGAGTATGATGTAACACACAGTTGTGTAAAGCTTTAAGTGTGTGTGTGTGTGTGTGTGTATACACACTCAGGTGGCTGACATGTTACTGGAGCTGTGTGTAACTGAGCTGGAGGACGTGGCCACGGACTCTCAGAGCGGTCGTCTGTCGTCTCAGCCTGTGGTGGTGGAGAGCAGTCACCCCTACACTGACGACACCTCCACCAGCGGCACTGTGAAAATCCCAGGTAACACCCGTGTGTGTGTGTGTGTGTGTGTGTGTGTGTGTGTGTGTGTGTGTGAATACAGCCTCAATATCAGAGCACTTAAATATTATCTGAGATGACATTTTACACCTTGTACCCTTAAAGATCAGATTTTACACTTTTGTAACACTTTCTTTAATCACAATTTTCCTTCACATCAAGACTCAGAGATGATAGAGAAGCTTTGTGTATTTATTTTTATTTATTTATTTATTTTTTTGATCTTTCTGCAGTGTTGAATGCTTGTTATTTAGTCCACTTTAAGGGAAAAGATTGTGATAGAAAATGTGCTTTTTTTATATGCAATGTGTATTTTGTTCACACTGAGCCTGCGGTTATAAAAAAAAAAATTCTATCAACATAAACAAACATAGCAGATGCCTTACAGAATTTTAGTTATTTTTTATAATTTTTTTTTAAAAAAATATATATTTTTTAAGTTTTTTTTTTTTTAAATAACCTGCCACTAAGGGCTTTGGACTTTTTTTTAGCAATATATGTTTTTTTTAAAGCATTATTTATATATTTCTTTTGTTTTGAAACACCATTACCAAGGACTTTTTTTTTAGCAATGAATAACTGTTAATTTATTAATAACTATTAAAGCCACTCTTAAGAACAATTATTTTAACACCTGAGTGTTGAAATAAAATGTAAATTAACTTTATGTAACTGGTGTATCAGTTCCTATACTGGAAAAGTCTTATTATTCACCTTAAAAGTGCTGAACAAAATGTTTTTGAGAAGAAAGTTACATGACTGAATCACACATTAATTATTACGTCCTGACATCACTTCAGGTGCTGAGGGTCTGCGAGTGGAGTTCGACCGCCAGTGTTCTACAGAGAGGAGACACGATCCGCTAACGGTCATGGACGGAGCCAATAGGATCGTCTCTGTCCGATCAGGTGACTTAAACATAAGGAATGGGGACGTGTCACTTCCTGTTGTGTGTTCTGAATGTGGTAAAGTGTACAAGTCGGGGTTAAGGGGTTAAGAAGTGTGTGTGTGTGTGTGTGTGTGTGTGTCAGGGCGCGAGTGGTCAGACTGGTCCAGTGAGTTGAGGATTCCAGGAGACGAGCTGAAGTGGAAGTTCACCAGTGACGGCTCAGTGAATGGCTGGGGCTGGCGCTTCACCGTCTATCCCATCATGCCTGCAGCAGGTACACACACACACACACACACACACACACACACACACACACACAAACACAAACACACACTCTGTTGTTCATCTCTGATTGTTATTAAATCACTGAAGATATAAGAGAACTAGCTAGCACAGATAAAGGCTTTGGATAAAAGCTAGCTGTGCTTAGGGTTACTATGGTTACCAGACAGTCAAGACAAGCAAAAGCTCTTTAATTTCATACGCTCTGATCCCGAGTTCACGCCAGACGTATCGTGTCGAGATGACGCTTGACACGCCTCAGCTGTGTTTCCGTTTCTCGCTACTTGCAGGAGAAAGTATGTTCGCTCACTTTTGATTTTAATCCAGCATTCGAGGAGGCGGATTTACATTCACAGCGATTTCTTGTTCTGTGAGACAGCTTAATTGGTTAATGTTTAATAATGAGCATACGAGTATAAATGGCTCACGAGTCCAAAAAAGCAAAAAAATTGCCTGTGCTCTCTGGATGGGAGGGGCATACTCTGTCTCCCCTGTCAATCACTGCAACTCTAGCCAATTGCATACATATGTGAGCTTGTGTATGTGGAAGAGGGCGGATAGCACTTTCGCACTTTCCTCTGCGTGTGTTACACGACGTAGCAGTTTGAAAAGATGCAGATGGCTGGCTTTACGTGCCTCGGAGGCATCACGTGCCTCCTTCATTTTCCCTGGTGGTAAGTGTCGTATGACAGGGGAGAAAATAGAGGGGGGAAAAGTGATGAATGGAATTAGCCTGGTTTAAGGGCTAGCTCGTTAGGTTAATATTAATGACACATGAATTAATTAAATGCTTATTAAAATCTTGTTTGATTGTTAAATTTGTCCCAGGTCCTAAAGACCTCCTGTCCGATCGCTGTATCCTGTCCTGCCCTTCTATGGACTTGGTCACCTGTCTGCTGGACTTCCGTCTCAACTTCGGCTCCAACCGCAGCATTGTGCCGCGTCTGGCGGCTTCACTCGCCGCCTGCGCGCAGCTCAGCGCTCTGGGTACGTCTGCACGTCTGCACGTCTGCACACTCCTGCTGGTGGAGCGGAAAAATATCAAACTGAGCTTTTTTTGAGAATCGCTTTTGTTCCTGTGTAAATGTGACTGGATTTTGTGTGTGTGTGTGTGTGTACCAGCGGCTGGACACCGTATGTGGGCCCTGCAGAGGTTACGCAAACTCCTGACTACTGAATACGGCCAGTCCATAAACATTAACCGGCTGCTGGGGGACGGTGAAGGAGAGGCTCGCTCTGTGGTCAGTCCAACACTCACCTTCAACACGCTGTATCCAGTTTACACACCATCAGCACTTAACAATAAACACACA
This sequence comes from Pangasianodon hypophthalmus, assembly GCF_027358585.1. Taxonomy (NCBI): domain Eukaryota; kingdom Metazoa; phylum Chordata; class Actinopteri; order Siluriformes; family Pangasiidae; genus Pangasianodon; species Pangasianodon hypophthalmus. The sequence continues at coordinate 1,648,808 of NC_069711.1, read as the reverse complement.
CTCCTAGGGCTGAGATCTTGAAGATCTTTAAGAAATGAAAATAAAGAATATGTTCATGCTACTGGAAGGAATCCTGACCACCTCAGCTGCACTGTTTTATACAAATCAAAAATCTACGATCCTTTAAATCTCTTGAATAATTATACTTTATCTATAAACAATATTTTCTCTTAAATGCAATCTTTGATATTTCCATTTTGGCAGCTAGGTTTTCCTGTAACAGCACATCCTGAAGTGTTTTATTCCTCTTGTACAACAGCAGTTTGTCAATCATAATTTGGTTTTGAGCGAAGAACGATATATTGTACTTTTTATCAGTTTATAGTTACATTGCAGTGACACTGGAGACTGGTTCCATAAACATCTCCTTACAGAAAACTTCACCTCATCAGTGTCACTGATGCAGATCTAGAAAATTAATCAACACCTTCTGACCAATCGGAATTCAGGATTCTATTACTTTAGATGTCATTGACTTTGCTAAGTGATTAGAGACAATATGAGGGGAAAAAAAGACAAAATGCAAAGTATTGTGTGTTTCCTGTGTTGTGGCTGATTTGATGGTATTTATTTGTTTGTTTGTTTGTTGTAGAGTTTTACAGGCAGTGCTCTTGCCGCTCTGGTGAAAGGGCTTCCCGAGGCTCTGCAGAGGCAGTACGAGTATGAGGACCCTATCGTCAGAGGAGGCAAACAGCTCCTTCATAGCCCCTTCTTCAAGGTGTGTGTGAGACTGTGTGTGTGTGTGTGTGAGAGAGAGGGAGACACTGTGAGTGTGTGTGAGAGACTGTGTGTGTGTGTGAGAGAGAGACACAGTGTGTGAGTGTGTGTGTGAGAGAGAGAGAGAGAGACACAGTGTGTGTGTGTGTGTGTGTGTGTGTGTGTGTGTGTGTGTGTGTGTGTGTGTGTGAGAGAGAGAGAGACAGTGTGTGTGTGTGTGTGTGTGTGTGTGTGTGTGTGTGTGTGTGTGTGTGAGAGAGAGAGAGAGAGAGAGAGAGAGACAGTGTGTGTGTGTGTGTGTGTCTGTGTGTGTGTGTGAGAGAGGGACACAGTGTGTGTGAGAGAGAGACACACTGTGTGTGTGTGTGTGTGTGTGTGTGAGAGAGAGAGACACACAGTGTGTGTGTGTGAGAGAGAGAGACACACAGTGTGTGTGTGAGAGAGAGAGAGAGAGACACAGTGTGTGTGTGTGTGTGAGAGAGAGACACACAGTGTGTGTGTGTGTGTGTGTGTGAGAGAGAGACACACACAGTGTGTGTGTGAGAGAGAGAGACACACAGTGTGTGTGTGTGTGTGTGTGTGTGTGTGTGAGTGTGAGAGAGAGAGACACACAGTGTGTGTGTGTGTGCGCGAGAGAGACACACAGTGTGTGTGTGTGTGCGCGAGAGAGACACACAGTGTGTGTGTGTGCGCGAGAGAGACACACAGTGTGTGTGTGTGTGCGCGAGAGAGACACACAGTGTGTGTGTGTGTGCGCGAGAGAGACACACAGTGTGTGTGTGTGTGCGCGAGAGAGACACACAGTGGGTGTGTGTGAGAGAGAGACACACAGTGTGTGTAAATTATTAATTAAATTGAGGTACTGGTGTTTCAGGTGCTGGTGGCTCTTGCGTGTGATCTGGAGCTGGACACGCTACCCTGCTGCGCCGAGACCCATAAGTGGGCGTGGTTTCGTCGCTACTGCACCGCCTCTCGAGTGGCAGTGGCTCTGGATAAGAGGACGCCCCTGCCGCGCCTGTTCCTGGATGAGGTTTGAGCTCCACCTCTTTCGGTGACGTCTTTCATCCCCGTTGCACTGTTACTAATTTAACGTTTCTTTAATGAAGGTCGCAAAGAAAATCCGTGAGCTGATGGCAGACCACGAGAACATGAACGTGCTTCACGAGAGCCATGAACTGTTCAAGAGAGAACACGACGAGCAGCTGGTGCAGTGGATGAACAGGTACGCTTTAAAAATGATACGTGAAAATGCCTTCAAATTAAATCTGAATCTTTTTAACATCCCATGGAGTGAAATCCATAAATCTGTAATTTAAAAAAAAAAAAAACTGAAAGAATACAGCACAGCTGCGATTCTGCCTAGAGGACGCCATCCTGAAAAACCTCAGTGACCGGGTAAAGAGGGGATTAGTCAGAGAAACATCCAAGAGCCCAAGGGTAACGGTGAACATGATGCTACCGCCACCATGCTTCACAGTGTGGACGGTGTTCGCAGTGGTGAGGTTCCAGCAAACTCAGCACTTTGGACCAGGCCTAAAAAGTTCAGATTTGGTCTCATCAGATTAGAGAACCTTTTCTCTACGTTTGCCGAGTCTCTTTGTGGAGAATCCAGGAAGTTACGGTTGTCCTGTGAACAGAGGAAGTACTGATTAAATGCCAAATTAAAAACATATGATTTCAAGTGTTTTTTTTTTTATTATTATTTTTGAAAAGGTGTACCGAGACTGATGTTAAGTGGTGTTGAGTTCCTCAGGTTTGAAGCGTAGTAGCAGACTGAGTTCTCTTCACTTTGTATTTTATTTATCGGAGGCTGACGTGCGAATCTCAGAACGTCCTTAAGGTGTTTGTTGTCCATCTATCAAACACTCAGTCTGTCCTCCTGTCTTTGCATGCCAATACACATCTTACTCACTGTCAGGGTTTGAGTCCTAATTTCTCCATGTGAAAGAAGACACAGTTTAAAAAAAAAAAAAAAAAAAAAAAAAACTTTATATAAAATGGAGACTGCAGTAAAACAGTTTTGTTCCTGATTTGGCTAAATAGTACTCAGTAATTGTCATACATATAATACAGTATATCTCATAAATAATCAGTCACATCACTCAGAGCTGTTTTTACATTTTTTCTATTATTTCCATATTTTTTTTCCTCCTATTTAATTACGTCTTGGCCAATTCCTCCCTCTAGCTAACAGTTATCACATAACGTCTACTAAGCACCTGCTTCCTCTGAGATGTGAAGCGTAACACGCTGAGCTCACAGATGCATGTGATTGGCTAGTATTGCTGTGATTGACAAGGGAGAGAGTGAGTATGCCCCTCCCACACGGACATCACGGCCCGTTTTGTTGTCCTGACTCCCGGCCATGAATGGCTGTGACGTTGTCGGGATTCTATTCGAGCTCATGATGTCCGGACGGTAGAGCGAGCACTTTTCTGCTGCATCTGTTTTTAATTTTTTTTTTTATCGCTGCTCCACTTCAGACGTCCGGACGACTGGACTCTGTCAGCGGGCGGCAGCGGCACCATCTACGGCTGGGGTCACAACCATCGCGGACAGCTGGGCGGCATCGAAGGGGCAAAGGTCAAAGTTCCCACGCCGACGGAGGCCCTCGCTACCCTGCGGCCCGTTCAGCTGATCGGCGGAGAGCAGACGCTGTTCGCTGTCACGGCTGATGGCAAGGTGAGCTTGTGCTCAGAGCTGTCAAAATGTAGTCATTACTGTTGAATGCAAAAGTTTGTGCACCCTTAAGATAAAATTTAGTGTTTGTTTTCTTAGATGTTCCTTAATTACATCGATTAACTAAAATATTCAAATAAGGCATGATTAGAAATGAATAATAATGAAGAAAGTGTAATCAGTACCAATAGTTAGCATCTCCTTTGTGTGTTTTTTCCATTAATTTTGTCGTTTGCATTGTTCTCTTGTCCATGTTTTGTTTATGGCACCATGGAAATTATTTTTTATAAATAAATTATAAAATTGGGCTACACCGTGGGGAATGAATCGGTTCTGATATTTTGAGTCTGTTCTGCTTCTGTCTTGTTCCAGCTGTACGCTACAGGTTACGGAGCCGGAGGGCGTCTCGGGATCGGCGGCACCGAGTCAGTGTCCACCCCGACTCTACTGGAGTCCATCCAGCACGTGTTCATCAGGAAGGTGGCGGTGAACTCCGGGGGGAAACACTGCCTGGCCCTGTCCTCCGAGGGCGAGGTCTACTCCTGGGGAGAGGCCGAGGATGGAAAACTCGGCCATGGAAACAGGAGGTGTGGGAGGAAAAGGAAAATTTTGGGATTATAATCATGTTTGGGAATCATAGGACTGATTTTTGTCTTGCAGTTCTCAAACCTGCCAGCAGGTGTCACCATATGTACAGCTCGTAGTGAGGAGACAGGGTGCATTTATTTTTGTTTGCTCGTTTGAACTGGTATTTTAATCAGTTAAGACAGGTGCATTTATTTATTTACTGAGAAAGGGTTCATTTATAGTTTTGAGACAGGTTTTTTTTATCAGTTAATTTATTTGTTTATCTATTTATGTGGAGACAGAGTGCAGTTAAGGATTTATTTCATTATTCAGGCAGGGATTATTTTTTTATTTGTTTATTGTGACAGGGTACTTTTTTTTTTTTTCTAAAGACAGGATGCATTATTTATTTCAATTTAATTTTAAATTGAAATGGTGCATTAATTTATTTTTTGAAATGGGGTTTGTTTATTTGAGACAGGTTTTTTTTAAATATTTTTTCAGACAGGTTTTGTACGTGTGAGACAAGGTACATTTATTTATTTGTTTATTGAGACGTGTTGTGTTTGTTTATTAATTCATTTATTCATTTATTTGCAACAGGGTGCTTTTCTATCTATATTGTGACAGAGTGCAGTTATTCTTTGAAACTGAGTTTGTTTATTTGAGACAGGTCGTGTTAATATTTTTAAATTTATTACTGAGAGTGTGGTTTTTTTTTCTCCCCTCAGTCCGTGTGACCGTCCGCGGGTGATCGAGTCTCTGAGAGGGGTGGAGGTGGTGGATATCGCTGCTGGAGGAGCTCACAGTGCCTGTATCACAGCCAGCGGAGAACTCTACACCTGGGGCAAGGGGCGATACGGCCGCCTGGGACACGGAGACAGCGAGGACCAGCTCAAACCCAAACTGGTCAGTGTGTGCAGCTGTGTGTTTGAGTTGTGGTTAGAGGTTCAGAGTTAGAGTTAGAATTGTCGTTAAAACAAAAGAAAAAAATTCCCAAATACTCTTTCTATTGCTTGTATTTGTATTTGCTGATGAAACATTATCTGTTCATTCCTAATGAATATGTTGTAAATGTGTGTGTGTGTGTGTGTGTGTGTGTGAGAGTAGGTGGATGCTCTGCAGGGACACAGGGTGATAGACGTAGCGTGTGGCAGCGGTGATGCTCAGACTCTGTGTTTGACGGATGATGACATGGTGTGGTCGTGGGGAGACGGAGATTACGGCAAGCTGGGACGAGGAGGCAGCGACGGCTGTAAAGTTCCCATGAAGGCAAGGAGCAACACTTTACTGCTACACACACACACACACACACACACACACACACACACACACCTGTACTATACTCACACTCATCCTCCTACCTCTCTCTCTCTCTCTCTCTCTCTCTCTCTCTGTAGATTGACTCTCTGACAGGTTTGGGTGTAGTGAAAGTGGAGTGCGGTTCTCAGTTCTCTGTCGCTCTCACCAAATCTGGAGCCGTGTACACATGGTATATACACACACACACACGCACACACACACACACACACACACATTCATTACACCAGAGGATTATTTTATTTTGTGTGTGTCTGTGTGTTATCAGGGGAAAAGGGGACTACCACAGGCTCGGTCACGGATCAGATGATCACGTCCGCAGGCCCCGGCAGGTCCAGGGCTTGCAGGGCAAAAAGGTCATCGCTATAGCAACCGGCTCCCTTCATTGCGTCTGCTGCACTGAAGATGGTAGGATATCCAAAAGACTTTCCGGACTTTATTTTTAAACAGGCTCTTTAGTCAAAATGAGAAATATAACTGATTTAAAATCACTAACTCCGCTAGCTCCGCCCCTAATCCTAACCCTAAATACCATTTTGGATACCAGGGGGGGAAAAAACCCACATTTTTTTGGTGTGTTTGTACAGAGATGTGTATATGTAGCTCTGTGTGTGTGTGTGTGTGTGTCTCAGGGGAAGTGTATACGTGGGGTGATAACGACGAGGGTCAGCTGGGAGACGGGACCACCAACGCCATCCAGAGGCCCAGGCTAGTGGGAGCGCTGCAGGGCAAGAAGATCAACAGGGTGGCCTGTGGCTCCGCACACACACTCGCCTGGTCCACCAGCAAACCCACCAACGCCGGCAAACTTCCTGCTCAGGTACTCAGTATTATGCTGCGTCCGACTTTGGCATTCGCCTGTATGTTTACTGATCTAAATTAAATACTTGTATATACAGTATAACTCATTTAAAGCTAAGGAGTGCTGCTCTCTCTCTGTGTGTGTGTGTGTGTGTGTGTGTGTGTGTGTGTGTGTAACCCCAGGTCCCTATGGAGTATAACCACCTGCAGGAGATCCCCATCATGGCCCTGAGGAACAGGCTGCTCCTGCTGCACCACATCTCCGAGCTCTTCTGCCCCTGCATCCCCATGTTCGACCTGGAGGGCCGTCTCGGTCAGACCGGACATGGCCCATCTGTGGGCTTCGACACACTCCGGGGCATCCTCATCTCACAGGGCAAGGTCAGGAGATCATACACACACACACACACACGCGCACACACCTACACTATTTTTTAAACAATGTATTCATAAAGCAATTAATCACAGAGGGTGCCATTACTTTTAAGCAGACTCCCCTAGTGTAGTCTGAAAGGAACGCATATATTTTTCCATGTAATATAGAGCCTTTAACTCAATTAGGGCCCAAGCACCAGAGGTGTAAAGTGCGTTATTGTATCTAAATTAGCAATTATTATTATTATTTTGATTATTATTGAAAATTCACAGAACTTATCAGCTGCTTGGACATGGGCGTGGCCCAGAGGCTCGGTAGTGCCCAGTATGACGTAGTTCTTCGTTGTGGGCATCTAGTTTCACCTCTATGCACTAAATTTGGTAGACATACAGGTGTTTTTAAGACAGACAAGTTTCCCAAAGTTTCACAATCACCCAACAGGAAGTCAGATGTTTTGTATTTTGTGCATTTTGACATGTAGCAAACATTTTAAATACTCCTCCTACAGAGTTCATCAGCGCAAATTTGCTAAGACCTTTTTGATGCCACTGTACATCATATGATGTGGTTGAAACTTCATATGTATGTTCAATGATGCGTCATAATCACATCAGCATGCCCTTGGTGCTTGGGCCCGCCAATCGCTCTGGTTTGGATTTGGGATTCTTTCTTTATCTATTGTGAAAACAAATCATTGATCAGATATTATACACCTTCTAACGTTTTTAAATTGTTGTATTTATACATTTTTGTAATAGAATTTCTATAGTTAACATTAATAATTACCATGTTGGGGTTTTTTTTTTTGTTTTATTTCGTTTTTTGCTCAGTGATCTGTACGTGGTTTCTCTCGCTCTGTTTGCAGGAGGCTGCGTTTCGTAAAGTTGTGCAGGCTACGATGGTGAGAGACCGACAGCACGGACCGGTCGTAGAGCTCAACCGAATCCAGGTACACACACACACACACACACACACACACACACACACACACACACACACACACACATTCTTCTTTGTGAGTTTTTGCTGTGATTTGTTGTTGTTATTTCATTTGGTTTGCTAATTCTCATAATTATTCGCTATTCTTTTGGTTAAAAGCATGTTTCCAGTGCTTTTTGTTCAAGCCTTCAACTTTAATTCAGTTCAGTTCATTGTTATTTGTGTAGCTCTTTAACAATAGACATTGTCACAAAGCAGCTTTACAGAAATCCGGATGTAGATTTAGATTTAGCAGCGACAGTTTACTCAAGGCAGTGTTGATTTGAAGAAAATGAAAAAGAATATAGGCCACTTGTTGTTGTTGTTGTTTTGAGCAGATTGATTACTGTGTTTTTTAAATAAATCAATTATATACTATTATAAATAATAATGGCACAACGTGGTAGCATTGCGGTCTCGCAGCTCTGTCTTTCATGGCGCTCCTGAATACTCGATTCTGATTGGTTGGGAATTGTGCAGGTTTATATTCATGCCCTTGTTCCAATATGGCATTTATTTGTTTGTATAGTAACTAAGAAAACTGTTTAGTCAGTGGTTAGTTGACATGGTGAAGTTCTCTATAAGAAGATTTTTTATTTAACTTTAATGGAAGTTGTTACGAAGCGCTGACACTTTCCATAAACATTAAATAAACATCTCCTTACAGAAAACCTCATCTTCAACAAACAAAATGTACAAAGCGCAAAAGAAAAAAGGAGAGAAAAAGAAGTAAAGAAAAAAGAAAGGAAAGGGGGAAAAAAATCTAAAGAAAAGGCAAAGAAAGAGAGAAAGGCCAAAGAAAGAAATAAAACAAACTAAAAGAGGAAAGAAAGAAAAAAGAGAAAAAATAATGTAGACAGATGATGTGGAGAAGGAATATCAAAGAAAGAAAGAAAAAACAGAAAAACAAAAGCTAAAGAAAACGCAAAGAAGGAAAGACAAAAACAGACAACCAGAAAGAAAGAGAAAGAATGTCAAGAAAGCAAGAAAGAAAGACAGAGAAATTCTGTACAGGAAACTTCAGCGATTAGACGCGTGTTTAATCCGTTTATGTGGAGCGTCTGCTGTACGAGTCCCAGTGAATGAGCTGTTACTATAGAAACGATTACATATTAATATGAACCTCAGATGTGCAGCTGCGTTAGCGTCTCTTGCTCTTGTTCTCTCTCTCTCTCAGGTGAAGCGTTCCCGCAGTAAAGGAGGTCTAGCCGGACCGGACGGTACCAAGTCCGTGTTCGGGCAGATGTGCGCTAAGATGATCTCCTTCAGCCCCGACAGCCTGCTGCTGCCTCATCGCGTCTGGAAGGTCAAGTTCGTAGGTAAATACACACTGAAATGAGTTTGTAAAGAGACACCAGAATCGTTGTTTT
>NC_069711.1:1630000-1635000 GCF_027358585.1 Pangasianodon hypophthalmus | reverse complement strand
TTCTGCAGTGAGGGCTCTCTCAGGTCATGTGATTATGACCTGTTTTTTTTTAATTGGTCGGTTTTTAATACAACCGAAATAATTTCAGAGATTAAATTTGAAATGAAGTACAGTGGAAAGTTGTTATAAAATATCCAATAATTTTATTTTGAAATCATTTGTTGTAGTATGAATTTCATACGTCAGATATATGCAGTGTGAAATTGCTTTTAAAAAAAATGTTAAAAAGTAAAGCATTGTGAAACAATTCTAAACAGTAACTCTCTCTATGCTGGTCATTAGTGGGCGGTCCTATTCTTAGTTTATGCCTGGTTGCCATGGTTACACCGTTAACGCCAGGCTAGTGCAATATGGCCACATAAACAATGTGGCTAGTTATAGAATTTATGTAAAACCAAACGTTTGACCACAAATTGGATGTAAATAAAATAAAAAATAAAAAGTCTGATTGGAAATTGCGTACGAGTTGCTTGCATTGAGCGTCTACAGTTTCTGTCACCAAAAAAATACGTTAAACCAAAAAACACAGATGATTTTGCATGAATCAAAACTCCGCCCACTTCATATTGTTCACAGTCGCTCCTCCTCCTGTTGCTTTCGGTGGTGCGCTGAGTAACAGTGAGCGATGTACGCACCTCACACTCCGAGCCGTGTTTTTCAGGTATGTGGCAGTCCTGACATCCCGCTACACCTGCTGAAGTCAGTAGCTACGTATAAAGGGGTGGAGCCAACGGCGCCACTCATCCAGTGGTTCTGGGAGGTGATGGAGTCCTTCTCCAACACGGAGCGCTCGCTCTTCCTCAGGTTTGTGTGGGGACGAACACGTCTGCCCAGGACCATCGCAGATTTCCGTGGGCGAGACTTCGTGGTGCAGGTGAGTGTTTCAAAGCGCAGTAACACGAGCCTGGTGTTAATATTTCATACATGTTTGCAGAACTCTCAGGATCTGACTGTAGTCTTCTGTTAATCTCTTTAGTCAGGTATTAAGAGCCATCACAAGATTTGCCCACTAGGGGCAGTATTTCTTCCTTTAAAGAAAAAAAAAGAAAAAAAAAATTATTTTATTGATTTGTTCTTGGACACGAGTGTAAATTATGTGGCTCTCTGAGCTAGACAACTTTTTCCTTTGTAAAGAGGACAAGCATTAATGCCTTTCTGTAACTCTAAATGACTTATGACGCCATTTAAACCTAGTCCTAGCTGACAGCTAGTTTATTTTTTAATAATTTGACGTACTACAGCAAATCAATCAGTGTGGGTGGAGTTTGTTCGAGTCAAATAGCTAAAAATATGATTATACATTTTTTGGTATATTTAATATGATTAGTAATTTATTGGTATTATTGATGATAAAATGTACAATAAATGCAGATATTATTATTTATTATTATTATTTGTGCAGTAGTACTCAGTTCAGTGCTTGGACCCCGGTGATTGCTTCTGGCAGCTGTATTCGTTATTACTGACGTAGTTGATGTTTAGTTATAATAATTTTTAAAAAAAATATTTATTTATTTTAATTAATTCATGAATGTTTTTAATTTTTTTAAATATATTATATTAAAGAGTAGATGAACTTTTATTTTGTGTTTTATTTAACAAGAAGTGCTTGGACCCTGATGATTGCTACTTTAATAATAAGAATGTGTCAGTGATACAGCATCCTTCTAACGCTTACCGTTGCTGTACACACACACACACACACTCACACACACACACACACACACACACACACACACACTCACACACACACAAAACAGAATTCAAACACATTCATTGCTGTTTAATAGTCATTATAAGACACTGAGCGTAATTATTATTATATTCATTATTAAATCCACTTTTTTTTCTCTTATTTCTGAATTCCCAGGTGTTGGATAAGTACAACCCTCCGGACCACTTCCTGCCGGAGTCGTACACGTGCTTCTTCCTGCTCAAGCTGCCCCGTTACTCGTGTAAACTGGTCCTGGAGGAGAAACTGAAGTACGCCATACACTTCTGCAAATCCATCGACACTGACGACTACGCTCGCATCGCTCTGAGCGGAGAACCCGCCGCCGACGACTCCACCGACGACTCGGACAACGACGACGCCGACTCCTTCGCCTCCGACTCCACACAGGACTACCTGACGGCACACTGACATGCTCTGTCTATCTTACACACACACTCACACACACTCTCTCACAACCACACTCTCTGATGTCGAGAGTCGTCAAACATGCTGCCAAGAAAAAAAAAAAAGAAGAAGAGAAAAAGAAAAAACACTCAATCTAAAGATTTCTGTTTTAAAATCACATACACACACACACACACATGTATCTGTACTACCATGACTAAAATCTTTATGTGCAATTAGCTTTAAAAGCACTATAAGCTGGTGAAGAAAATATAAAACTTGGAATTTTTTTTTTTTTAGCTTATTTAAAAAAAAAATTAAAAAAAAGCAGGAGCCAGCGAGGGGGAGAAACTGGACGTCGTTTGATTGATTGTAGACGTTGTGTTTGTATTTTTTTTGGACCGTGTAGCCTAGCACTGTGCTGACGACCCCTGATGGACTCGCCGTATCGTTTATACGATCGAACAAGCAGCTTCTTCATCTTCTCTTTTCCTTTCCCTCGGAAATAATGTGCAGTGTTTCCTTTCTCCCGATTATCCGTGAACACGAGCGCGAGTCATCCTCGCTCTGATTGGTCGGTGTTATCTGGAGCTCATTCAGGGGTTGTTTTCAGGGCGTCGGTCGCTTTATTCACTACCCCACCCTCCTCTGTGTCCGTGTGTGTGTTTGGCTTCCTGACAAACTGTAAATAATGTTATTGTGCCATGTGTTCATAAGACGTCTCATTCCGATGTAATAATGTTAATAAATTTCTGTTTAAAATAAATATTCAACTGAAATGTTACCGATTCCTGTTAGATTTCTGTAACAGCGGCTACAGCTTCACAAGTTTATATTACGTTCTGATATGTTGTGGTTTCTATAGTAACAGCTCATTCACAGGAACTTGTACATTGGACGGATTAAAAATAGCTGACGTGGTGAAGAGTTCTGTAAGGACATACTTATGTACCGTGTATGGAAGGAGTCTCCAGTGTCAGAAGTAAAGCTGTAACTTTAATTTTTTATTAAAGTTAGAGAATTGTGAGTGTTTATAGCTGCTCTAATGTAAATGAGTAACTTGTCTCATGGACGTTCCACATCGTTAAATGTAACTATAAATGGATACACAGTACTATTTATATATGTACCCTTAATTGATAAAAAATATATAAAAGGGCTAAAAAAGTATGATGTATCGTTTAATTAATAAATATTCTAATTAATAAATATTCTAATTGCTGTGGAATACGAGAAATAAAACACTCCACGATGTGCAGTTATTAAAAAAAAGCAAAACACACAGTGTTTTATTCCTTAAATATTTAATAATATTTAATTACTTCCTAACTATCCAATGACAATTAGCCATTTTCTAAAAGGCTAGAAAATATTTGTTACGTTTGTTTTATAATTTCTACGCTTCCTATCATTTTGAGGGGCGGAGCTTAACATTTCCTCCATCTTGTTTTAAGCATAATGGCAGTTGATGAGTATAGCGATGATGTCATGGGTCGTTTGACCCAACTGCAAAGTTAATTAAAACAACAGGATTCATGATAGATTTGATAGCTATAAATTAAATTTTTACAAACTTCGTACACAATAAATAAAGAAACCGGAGATATGGTCGTGGAACATTTCAGTGTTTCCCCTGCGCTAACACACTCACTTCAAACTACAAATTATTTTCTTACTTCAGCTGTAAGACTTTCACAAGGAAAGAAGTTCATGTCATATGGTAAAACGTTTCATTTCCAAATATCTTGAGAGATGAATGACGTTTGATATGACAGCGTATTATAATATTTTATACTGTTTTTTTTTTTTCTTTTTTCCCACAGCTGCCTCTCATATTACACACATTTCCTTTCTGACATTGATGCTGTAGGATTAATGAAATTCCTCCTAATTACCTCGGTGTTGAAGGTCGGATTAACGACAGCACTTCCTGGATCACCAAAGAATGGGAAAATATTTGAGAGATTGTGTTCATGTTCATGTTTTATTGAATATGTAATTAATCCAGACCTTAAACGATTACGCAGCTGTTAATAAGGACCTTAGAGAGTTTATTTTCACTCAGTCAAATACTTTAACAGATTATTAACTACAGCGAATAAAAGTTCAACTCCTCCTGGAAGCTGATTTAAATAGATTTCCGTCACATTTATTTAAGAAGGCTGCTTAAAAACCGACTTTCTCATGTACTTCTGTATAAACCTGAATTGGGGGCGGAGCTACACATGAGCTTGGTTTGTGATGTCACAAAATTTATAAACCTGAACCAATCATGGGCCAGTATGCAAATTATTAGAGGATAACGTGGTCGGTTTTCAGCCGTCGAGCAGGTGTAGTAAACAGACTAACTCAGATTCATAACGTTCGTAATTAACGTAATCATGGTTGCCATGGTAACACTATTTTAACAGGTTTGGCTGATGTTAAATAAATGTAAGTTAGCTAGACAGTTAGTCTGTATTTTAAAATGGCAGGAGGACAGTTTGAATTGAAATATTCGTGTATATTTATAAATCTTTGCATTATTACTTTATTGTTTTACGTATTTATTTACTCATTAGTTTGCTAGCAGTTAGCTCGATGTTAGCTGGTGTTTTGGGCTGGCAGGAGGACGGGAGGGGGCGGTGCTAATTTGCATATTCATTCATATTAATAGACTTTTCATTATTAATCAGGATACATGTGATTTATAATAGAGATGTTCCATTTTCATTTTCTATAAGGTTCTTGGCCATCAAGCCTTCAAGCGTTCTTCAGTTCATCCCTCTGTAGGAACATTAAACGTTTCTCTGTAAGAACCTTTTGAGAAAAGGTTCCAAGGAGAAATCCTTACAAAGAACCATACTCACAAACTCTTAGCTTTTTAAACAGGGTTCTCCTT
>NC_069711.1:1620000-1625000 GCF_027358585.1 Pangasianodon hypophthalmus | reverse complement strand
ATATCACGATGCCATGAAAGCGTTCATGTATGAATTCCGTTTCAATGGAAGACTCTTATGGTATGTATAACATTGCATTGTTCTTCATATAATGTTTTCTGTAAGATCATGCTAATGCATAAAGTTTTGAAAAGGTCTTCTGTGCAGCCACAAGATGTTATGTGTTGTCTTATATCATGCTTCAGTGTCGATGCTTCCAGAGAAGATGGTTCCCTTGGGAGACTTGTCAATGATGACCACATCAGCCCAAACAGCAAAATGAAAATAATCACTGTAGAGGGAAAGCCTCATCTGTGTTTATTTGCGACTAGGAGCATCGACCCTGGAGAAGAAATCACATACGACTATGGCAATTCTGAGTTGCCTTGGAGAAATAAGGTATTGAAGATTGAACTATTCAGTGTTATTGGGCCACGCTTAAACATGCCGGTGCAAACATAACTTACAAATCATTACATGCTACAATCATCTAATTATATTCCCAATATTTTACACTGTCCTAACAAATCTTCACAGATTGTAGCTGAAGAACACCAACTGCCACCAGAGGAAAACAGCACTATGGCATTGAGTGAGGCCAGGAGGGTGAAAGACAATCAGTCTCTGTCACAGCACCAGGTATCCTGTAGTCAGTGAAAGAATTGGAAGATGGCTAACATGGTCTGCTGAAACCAAGCAGTGCTCCAGTTTTAATACATGCCTTTCGTCTTGCTCTTTAACCTGTTCTGTAGGCTGTTTCTGAGGCAGACCCCTTTACCCCTGTGACCGAAGATACCCAGGCAGCCATCAACCAAACAGAACAGGTCATTTACAGAAATATATAATGAATTAAAACCTGTTGATTTTACATATACAATTCTATACCCAATTTACAAGCTTGAATAATAAGTATTGAAAATTTGGTTTTATTAATAATAAATGTTTTATGATGTCTGTTTTTAGAATATAGCTGGAGCCGTCACTGAGGTTACATCAGAGCTGACGTCTGTGATGGACAAGTTGGAGACTGATGTTCTGGGAGGAGAGACAGAAAAGGTAAACTATAGAAATCATGTTTTGATTAATGATCCCCCTATCAGCTTGTGTGTGGCACAGCAGTGGTTTATCAGTACACTGGGTATTAAAGGGACCTTGTAGACATGTGATAGTAAATGCACATCAGCAGCTGTGTGTAAAGCATCTGACACAAACCTGGTCTCGAGGGACTTCACTTTGTGAAGCTATATCATGTACACCACATACATTATCTTAAATTGGCATTTAATAGATGTATAGTTACTGACTAGAGTTCATTCCTTTTACTATGTGCAGTGTGTTATATTCTCATCCCTCAGTAGTAGGGGACCATTATAGGAGCAGCACTGAGTATATATGTGGTCTACCGTGAGTACAGCAGTGACACACACGTTACAGTGTGTGGGGTGCAGTTATGAGTTAATCAGCTACAGCACTGTTTTTACGGGCATCATTGTCACTGATGGATGTTCATTATATGGGTATAAATAGTATACCATATATACAGTGCACTTCCCTAATATACTGTATATACAGTGCACATATGAACACTTCCCAGAGCCCTGACCTAAACCCTATAGAGCATTTGAGAGATGCAATGATGGAAGACAGCTGATGCGCTACTGTGGATGAACTGAAAATTTGTTGATTGAAACTCGTTGGAAACTTCCAGCACAACTGTTACAGAAAATCGCTGATTCCAAATTCTTCTTGGGAATACTGTGTGTGTGTGTAACAATTGTGAAATGAGAAAAATGTTTTGTGATGTCTGTTTTTAGAATATAGCTGGAGCCGTCACTGAGGTTACATCAGAGCTGACGTCTGTGATGGACAAGTTGGAGACTGATGTTCCAGGAGGAGAGACAGAAAAGGTAAATTGTAGAAATCATCATCTGATTAATTATCTCCCTAATTGTTCTGTGCAGTTTGCGGAGTTTGAGGGAGTTTTTAATCACAGTACACTGTCTGTTTAAAGTCACTGGGACTGGTGCACTGTAATAGTGAAGTGTGTCTGTGAGCTGCTCCTCGCACTGGAAACATTTCTTGAGCACAGAGATAGAAGTGTCTGCAGTTGTAGGCACTATATTAAGAATGTAGTTAGTGTGTGTATGTGATGTGTATGGCTGAGACCTGTTTTATGAGAACACTGTGTCTAATGAGAACCTTTAGGAACTATGCTATAAGGATCCTCTACCAGAGGAATATTAGTGTGTGTCAGTGTGTTTGACTAGTACATGGTATATGAGGACAGTATTGATTTATATGATGACTCTGTGTTCATCAGCTTGTGTGTGGCACAGCACTGGTTTATCAGTACACTGGGTATTAATGGGACCTTGTAGACATGTGATAGTAAATGCACATCAGCAGCTGTGTGTAAAGCGTCTGACAGAAACATGGTCTCGAGGGACTTCACTTTGTGAACCTATATCATGAACACCATATACATTATTAGGTATTTATCTGCCTCTTCAGAGTCACTGGGAGTGGTGCACTGTAAATGTGTATTGATCTGACTTGGGTGCTGGTTTATCATCATAGAAATCTCTTGTTATTTTTGTTTTTAGAATACAGCTGGAACCATTACTGAGGTTACAACAGTGCTGACGACTATAAAGGACAAGATGGAGCCTGAGGTTCCAAGAAAGGAGACAGAAAAGGTAATTTTGAGATCATCTTCTGATTAATTATGTCCAAAAGGATACCCATTGCCTGCTAATGTCACTAAACTGGTTAGAAAGACACTATAGCTGCCCTGCCTGTCTGATGTTTGGAATGAGAATGGAGTTTTTTTGATGTCTTCAATTTTTTTTGGATACACTTCCTGTATATCAAATAGTCATAAAGTCGAGTGCGAGAGTAAAGTGTGCCTGATACATGCATGCAGAGAGCTGTTGGAGGTCAGACATGTCAGAAAATGTAACTGGACATAGTATAGTGTGAGTGTCAAGGAACTGATGCATAGCACATTTGTTGTAGACTACTGTTGCCTATTTAATGGTGTAGTTTGCATGGAAAACACCATTAGTTAAAGCTAATGCATGTTTGAACCAAAATAGGTTTAAAAATTGTATTGCCCTTTTGGATCTTGAATGTGACACTAACTTTTGTACCCACCACCCACTCGGTGTAACATTTTAATTCATGAAAATGGTGTTTGGTGTTTGCCAGAAAATACTCCTAGCCTGGTTAATCTGTAACCTTAACATTTTGTTGTCTAATATTTCAGATTACCATTGTGAAGGAGCAATCTGGGCCTGAGGAAAAAGATACAATAGCACCAAGTGAGAAAACAGAAAAAGTAAGTTTGCTGGATAGACATTATTTCTGGCTTATGATATTTCTATGGAATACATCATCAATAATTTCCTTCATTATTTGTATAATTTATTTCATGTTGCATAATTTCAAATATCTACTGTATGTGTAATGACCAAAGCCATTCATACACTATGTCGAATATCACATTAGTGAGCAACATGTTCTGCTATCAAAACCTATATTTATCAGTTATTTTGATCATTTTTGATTTGTTTTAAAAACATACATTTTGCTTTTTTTGTCACCATTGCCTCATACTTAAACACATCCAGAATTAAAATGAAGACGTGTGAAAGAGAATGCTGATGCAGTATCTAGAATATCCAGATACTTGTTAGTATTTTGTCACCTCAGCTTTTGTTATATAAAGTCAAGAGTAAAACCTCTAACAGGCATGCTCTTTTTGTCTGTATTTGTATTTGAGTTGTGAAAATGCCCAAAGTGCACATCATCTAACATCAAATAAATGGATTTTGCTTTCCATGTTATTCCTCCACTAGAGTTACTTTTAGACAAATATTTTTGGTTGTGATGTCAAATGAGTTTTATTAATTCTATTCACAGAATTGTAAACATGAAATGGTCTTCACAACTGTTTCGAGCATGAACAAATGTGCAGCATGTGTTGGACCTGTAGCATCACTCAAATGGATTGGTCTGAGATGCAAAGGTCAGTAATGTACTTTACAGTATTTAAGATGGCAGTTAATTTATAACTGGTATGGTTTGTCCAATTGGCCCATTGTTTCCAGACAGTGGTCCTGGTCTCATAAATTCATAAGGTTTGAAAATTATTAATAAAATTCTAAGCTTCATCTTTTTATATTGAGTTAAGGCAACAGTTGTGGTGTTTTTAGTTTTATGTGTATTGAAGTCTTACATTCTTACTTATTTACTTCTCTCTCTTTTGCAGTCTGCAATTGTTTTTGGCACAAGTCCTGCTTTGTAAAACTTATTAAGAATGAGTCACTATCATGGGTGAGTGCATTTATAATTCATTATATAAATTTTAGTCATTTGCAAGTGCAATTTCTAGTGATCGTTTGTTTTCTGGTACTAGAGAGTAAGTACTGGTGAGGATGAATCACTAGATGAAGAATATGTGCCACAGTCAGAGTCAGACAGTGAATCTGAGAGTTCAGTAGAGTTACAAGGAGAATGCCCCTTGAATATGGAGAAACGAAAGGCTATTTATTCCCAGATTGCCAAGTTGAATCCTGAAGGTGCAAGCAAGGGCAAAGTGTGTGTTAAGGCCAGAGAAGAAGTTGGTTTACTTTATGAGGAGCAGTTGACTGATGTAGATTATGACAGTGAAGCGAGCTATACACAAACCTCAGATAATCTTTCAAGCAAAGTTCAGGGTAAGCAAGTGTCTGAGACCTACAGAACGTCAAAAGTTGCAGTTTTAGGCAGTGCATCAGACAGTTTAATGCTGCCAACAACAGTCACTGGAACATCTGCAAGCCAGCAACTGTTGGAAGTAAGAGAGGGAGCTGGTGGAAGTGATTTACATGGAGATGTTGAGGAATCATTAATGGCAGAGGGCAAAGCTAAAGTGGATGAAGCTGAGGAGTGTCTTCAGTCATCTGTAATTTCTTGTACTGAAAATAAGAAAAACTACTGATGGATTAGAAATTACAAAAGTCATTGCGTACTACAGAGGC
>NC_069711.1:1415000-1612500 GCF_027358585.1 Pangasianodon hypophthalmus | reverse complement strand
ACCTACTGCATCTAACACCTACTGCATCTAATACCTACTGAATCTAATACCTACTGAATCTAATACCTACTGAATCTTACACCTACTGCATCTAACACCTACTGAATCTAACACCTACTGCATCTAATACCTACTGAATCTAATACATACTGAATCTAATACCTACTGAATCTAATACATACTGAATCTAACACCGCCTGAATCTAACACCTACTGCATCTAATACATACTGCATCTAATACCTACTGAATCTAACACCTACTGCATCTAATACATACTGCATCTAACACCTACTGCATCTAACACCTACTGCATCTAATACCTACTGCATCTAATACCTACTGAATCTAATACATACTGAATCTTACACCTACTGCATCTAATACATACTGAATCTAATACCTACTGAATCTTACACCTACTGCATCTAATACATACTGCATCTAATACCTACTGAATCTTACACCTACTGCATCTAACACCTACTGCATCTAATACATACTGAATCTAATACCTACTGAATCTAATACATACTGAATCTTACACCTACTGGATCTAATACATACTGCATCTAATACCTACTGAATCTTACACCTACTGCATCTAACACCTACTGCATCTAATACCTACTGAATGACAAGTAGGGATACATTATAAATACTCAACTCATTCACTCACTCACGCAGTCACTCATGCATTTACTCACTCCCTTACACACTCACTCATTCACTCACTCACTCACCCACTTATTCACTCACCCATTTACTCACTCGCTTATTCATTCACTCACTCACTCACCCACTTATTCACTCACTCATTTACTCACTCTCTCACTCACTCACTTGCTTATTCACTCGCTCACTCTTACATACTCGCTTATTTACTCACTCATTTACTCACTCACTCTCTTACACAATCACTTATTCACTCATTTACTCACTCTCTCTTACTCACACAATCACTTATTCACTCATTTACTCACTCTCTTACACAATCACTTATTCACTCACTCACTCATTCACTCTCACTCATTTATTCAATCACTCCCTCGTTCATTGACTCATTTATTCATTGACTCACTCACTCACTCACTCACCCACTTATTCACTCACTCACTCACCCACTTATTCACTCACTCATTTACTCACTCGCTTATTCATTCACTCATTTTCTCACTCTCTTATTCACTCACTCTCTCACTCACTCACTTGCTTATTCACTCTCTCACTCATTTACTCACTCTCTCTTACTCACACAATCACTTATTCACTCATTTACTCACTCTCTCTTACTCACACAATCACTTATTCACTCATTTACTCACTCTCTCTTACTCACACAATCACTTATTCACTCATGTACTCACTCTCTCTTACTCACACAATCACTTATTCACTCATGTACTCACTCTCTCTTACTCACACAATCACTTATTCACTCATTTACTCTCTCTCTCTTACATACTCGCTTATTCACTCATGTACTCACTCTCTCTTACATACTCGCTTATTTACTCATTTATTCACTTTATTACTCACACAATCACTTATTCACTCACTCACTCATTCACTCTCACTCATTTATTCAATCACTCCCTCGTTCATTGACTCATTTATTCATTGACTCACTCACTCACTCAAAGAAACTACAAAATCTGTCTCATTTGTTTGTACTGATAATAAATGAACAAATAAATAAATATTGGCACCCCACTTAACAGGAAAATAAAACATTTGTCATTTGGTTGTGCTGTTTTGTGTCATTATAAACAAAACAAGCAGCAAACAAACAAATATATATATAAATTTTGGCACCCCACCTAAAAAGCTGGGGGAAGAAAACCTGAATAAACTGAATATGGCAACTGCTTTTGCTGTAAAAGTATTGGCACCCCATCTAAAAAGAAACTCTACGCATTTGCGATGTGTTTACATTTTAAAAAAAAAAATAAAGTATTGAACTAATGAAATAATATCTCACAAAACATAACAAGCACAAAGAAATGTGAATGATTTCAGGTCATTTCTTTCACAGAGTTTACAGTAACACACTGACTTTCTTTCTCTCCTCTCTGCTCACGTTGTTCGAGGACGGTCCTCAAGGCATTGAAGCAGTTCTCCATGTGACGCAGTAAGCCTGGAGGGTGGTGTGTGTGTGTGTGTGTGTGTGTGTGTGTGTGTGTGTGTGTCCTTCAGTGACGTGATGACTGTGATGTCAGAGGGATCTCGATGTGGACCAGGTGACTCTCTCAATGACCGGCTTTGTGGATTATCTGTCAGCTCATCGCTTCATTCACAAATCTATACGGTTCCATGTTCTTATAGACACACACATGATCAGTTGGTGATTTTCTCTTTTTCACCTCAAAGCTGATAAATCAGATTGTTGTGACTTTAGAGCAGATTAAAAGCTTTCACAAATGGATTCACTATACATTCCTGTGTGTGGGATTTTTTTTGTAATCAAATCTACATCTATATATGAAATTTAAAGGATTAATAATAATAATAATAATAATAATAATAATTAACAAATGTTGTCCAGATTAATAAAAGAAATCATTTTTTTTGCTAAATTATCATTGTCAGTGTTCAGTGTCATTACACCACATAGCTTCTTTAATGCTTTAATACATTCACATGTGTGATAATCTACTTTACAATCTGTGTGTGTGTGTGTGTGTGTGTGTGTGTGTGTATTGGATAACATGAATGAATAACATACATTTTCATGCAAAGCCTGTAATGTTTCTCAGAACAGTTTGGTGTATTACAATTCTTTTTATTCTGTACTGATTCTTTATTCTGACATTGTGAGTGTGTGTGTGTGTGTGTGTGTCTTTGGCACGTTTTTATATCTTAATGGGGACGTTGCAGGTCATTTAGCTGGTCCCTACACAGAGAAAAGAGCCACAAGGTTTATTATTCTGGCTATCAAGGTTAAGTTTGGGGTTAGATTTAGGTCTAGCGTGGTGTTAATTAGCTGTATTAATAAGTATATCAGTGGAAGGTCCTCAGAAGGAGAGTAATAGTCAGTATTCCAGAGATAATGATCCATTCTCCACCCTCACAGTGGACAGTTCTGCTCTGGTTCCTCCCTCTTTCTCCAGACAAAAGTTCCCTCACAGTCCTGCACTCTTCTCTTCTCCTCTCAGTCTCCAGCACCTTCATCACCTCCCTCATTCCTCATCCTCATCATCCTCTTCATCCCTCTTCATCCCTCTTCCTCCTCCTCAGCCTCCGCAGCTCAGGAAAATCCCGGCCACTGTTCCAGCGCGGAGCACGTCTGATCTTCAGAGCTCTGCCATATTCAGCTTTTTTTATTCCCTCAGTGCAGAAAGATCAATGGAGACTTTCATTTAATTCTTCCTAAAATTACTGAACCATCATCATCATCATCATCATCATCATCACGTCCATCATTTTTTACAAGGTAAACATTTCTTCCATTTATATAACGCTTTAAACAGGTTCTTGACGAGTTGCTTAGTTTTTTTTTTTTTTTTAACCGGTTCTACTCGGAAACTTCTCTAACAGGATTCTACAAAAAAAAAAAACTTTAGATTGTGAGGAACGTTTAATCTTTCTTTTTATTATTTTTAAGAGTGTTTTAAGAGTGTAAATATGTAATATTATAATATATATATATTACTACAATATGCATCTAATGAATGTTAGACTTTTTTATTTAACGAACAAATTTATTTTTCTTTTATTTCTTTTATTGTTAGTTATTAAAGGAGTAATTAATAAAATTAAATAAACTGAAATGATGATTAGACTCATCAGAATATATTCGATTATTTGTCTAAAATGAACCAACCCCAAAATCAATTAATTAATAGGATAATTGATCGATTGATTGATTGAGTTATTTGATTTAGTTAGTTAGTTAGTTAGTTGTTTATAAAACTGGGATTTAAAATTTAATGCTACAATGATGATGAGACTCATATGAATAAATGATATTATTTGTAAATAATAAGAATGTTCGAAACCAAGAAAAAAATAAGTACACCCCACACATTTTATCAATTACTTAATTATCAATTACTTACATAATTTATGATAATATCTTTACACCAGAGAGTTTCACTTCTTTTTATCAATCTAAAAATGTATTTGTTTGTTTATTTGTTTGTTTCTTTTTATTTATGTATTTTATTCTTAAGGAGGGATTAGTTAAATTACACAGCTAAAATGATGACGAGACTCATGCGAATAAATATTTGTTAAAAAAATGTAAAAGTAATTACACCCCAACCTTTATAAATATAAATGAACATTTTAATTATGGATTTAATTTAAATTAATGATGAGAACCTCACAACAGAGAGTTTTCCTTTCCCTTTTATGAATCTAAGAATTTCCCATTTGTTTGTTTGTTTGTTTGTTTGTTTATTATTATATAAAGTATTTAATTTATTTTTTATAACAAAGTTTAGGGACAAATTAGTCAAATTAGTTAATTAGACACATCAGAATAATTTCTAATTAACATTGTGAACAGTAAATTTAAAAATATTATGAGGTGCTTGTTGTATTGAAGTATTTCATCATAGCTAAAATTATAGCATTTGAGAGAAAATAAAGTCATGTAGTGAACTGTGTGTGTGTGTGTGTGTGTGTGTGTGTGTAACACAGCATCAGGATTGAGTCCAAAAGTCCTAAAAGTAAACAGTGTGTGGTCAGGAGTGATATTAGAGGCGAGTGGAACCGAATGGTACAGATCTTTAGGATCTTTAGGAACTTTAAGAACTTCTGTGTTTACAGATTTGATTTTTAAAGGCTTTTTGTTGCTGTGGATTTTTTTCACAAATAAATTTGCAGATATTTTGGTGTTAAAATGACAAACTAGCAAAACTGAACATGAAATATCGAGGTAGTGAATTATCGTTTTAGGAAAAACTACAATGAATAAAGTAATAAAGCTCTCAATAAAACAACACATCAGTTAAACGGTACTAACATTATTAAATCCCACTTTAATCAAAATAAAATGTAATTAAACATATCAGCTTTTTTTTAACAAGAACTTTTTCAGGAACCCTGGAAATTCAAATACATTTTCAAAGCAAGAACCTTTCACAACAGGAACATTGTCAGGAACTCACAAACTTCACACAACTTCTTAATTTCATAGCAAGTAGCTTCTCAGGCTTTCAGGAACTTCCTGCATTTCTACTGCAGGAACTTTTCAAGGAACCCAGAAATTTTAGATTTTTCTTAGGAAGAACCTTTTTGGAAATCCAGGATCTTTAGGAGCATGTTGACTGACATGAACATTTTTAGGACCCAATGAAATTTAGACACATATTCACTGCAGGAACCTTTTCAGGCAACCAGGAACTTTAGGGGAATATTCACAGTAAGAAACTTTTCAGGAACCAAGGAACTATTAGAGTGTTTTCAGAGCAGGAACTTTTTCAGGAACTCAAGAGCTTGAGGGGCATGTAATTAAGCATATCATATTTTAGTGAACATTTTTAGTGCTTTCCATGAAACATGAACTATTTCCATTTTATCAGAACATTCATGTTAAAGCCTGGATGAAATTGATTTGTGTTTTTATTTTTCTCACACTCTGTCTTGCTTCCTTTCCCGAACGTGGCTCATGGTGAGGCCTGAACGCCGCTGGGGAAGTTTCATGAAAGACGAGAGTCTCTGGAGTGCACAAGCAAATCCAAGTGATTGGTCATAGATAATGAGACAAATGTAGCTCCATCTTCGTCTCGTGCTGACATGATGTGTGTGTGTGTGTGTGTGTGTGTGTGTGTGTGTGCGCGCGTGTGTGTGTTTGCGTGCCTCAGGGAAAAGACATTTATGTGGCTGCGTCATTGTCCCAGACTCATGTAGTAGAAAATGACCTTTTAGACTCTCTAATAACACCACAAGAGAACAAAAGCTTTCTTAGAGCGTGACTAAAACAGTGTATTTCCTCCACTCCAGCAGGGGGAGATAGTGTACACTGCAGTGTGAGTGTGTGTTAGAGCAGGAGACCGTGACGAGGTAATATTTCCTCCACTCCAGCAGGGGGAGATAGTGTACACTGCAGTGTGAGTGTGTGTTAGAGCAGGAGACCGTGACGAGGTAATATTTCCTCCACTCCAGCAGGGGGAGATAGTGCACACAGCAATGGAAGACTGTGATGAGAAAGAAAATGAGATAGAATAGTAATTTAATAATATTGAAATGTTTCATGGGCAATGACGCTGAGGCTCAGTTCAATTTGATTCGTTTCGGTTTGATTCAGTGTGATTTGATTTGATTCAGTTCAGTTTAACCTAATTAAATTCAATTTAGTTTGGTTTGGTTTGATTTGATTCAGTTTGAGTTGATTCAATTCAATTTAGTTCAGTTCAGTTCAACTTGATTAAATTCAGTTCAGTTTGGTTTGATTTATTTCGATTTGACTCAATTCAAATCGATTCATTTCAATTCGAATCATTTCAATTCAGTTCAGTTCAATTTATTTTCACAGCAAGAACCTTTTTAGAAATCCATTTTTAAGAATTTTTAAGAATGTTTCTACTGCAGGAACTTTTTCAAGAACTCACGAACTGTAGGTGTGTTTTTACTGCACTAACATTTTCAGGAACTTGTGAACCTTGGGCATGTTTCCACCACAAGAACCTTTTCAGGAACTCACAAACTTCAAGAACCGCAAGAACGTTTATATCAACACGTCAATTTTAGGTGCCTTTTCACAGCAAGAACCTCGTCAGGAACCCAGGAGCTTTAGATGCATTTTTACCACAGCTTAGAATAAAATTTTAAAAATAGGAACATTAGCTAAGCTAGCCAACTAAACAGAAACACACTAATATTAACTAGCATAGCTAATGTTACCACTCTAGCAGGATGTATTAGCTGTTACTAAACAGCCATGTTTGCTAACATGCTGGCTAATCTTAGGCTAACTATTGTAGTAATTAAATCCAGTAGTTCATTAGCAAGTTGGGCAAACCGTACTTGATTGTGGAATAATCAGTCAAGTAAACAGTGTACACTGATAGTAATGATGTTATGATGTTCCTGCCTAGGGCTAATTTTTTTACCCTCATGAGATCAGCGCTAATGACGCCATTAACCACAACGTGTAGCTCCTAGGAATGTGGCTCACATGGACTCTGAACACCAGCATTGTTTCCTTCATACACTCTCACTGCCCAGTTCAAACACAAGTGTGTGTGTCATCATTATCATCATCATCATCATCATCATCATGTGTTTCTCAGAGAAAGAAAACTAGCATGAGAGAAGTTGCTAGTTGAGCAGTTGAGCATGGCGACACTTAAGCTGATCATCATGTACAGGAATTAAATCTGAACACACAAAGAAAATCATTTTTAAAACTGATTGAGCATTAGAGCACACGCACACACACACACACACACACACACACACACACACACACACACACATATTTACAGTACAAAATAAGGCATCAGCAAGCCTGTTAGTAATCCCCTCAGGGCTTTAAAGCCCCAGTCGGCTTGTGTGAAGTAGAGGAAGGGTTAGCAGGTGAGGTTTTCAAAGTCCTGAGGGAGGTTTTACTTCTTAATTGGGATGGTTCTGTCCTCCCGGCCTGGGAGTCTGTCACTCACAGGACATGTTAGACAAGTGAGGCAACAAAAAATGACCTGGCAAACACAACGCAGTATCCTAACACCAATTACTGCTCTGTGAAAACAAGTGTAACTGTGCAAACTTTAGACAATGTTTCAGGACATGAGAGAACAGGAAGTTACCCGGGGGCTTAGATTGAGCATGGAGGTGACACTTCACTGCAGCGATACTTTTCCCCCGAATGGCCACTAGAGGGCGCATCATGTGTATCAAAAGTCAAGGAAAGGTGTTCCCTTAAAATATGTGTATTAAATTTACGATACTAACATCACATATATGGTAATATACAGTACACTATATGATATATAAGGAAAACTCAAAAATAATCAAACAATCATACTTTTTTATCCTTTTTAGTCAGGATGTATCTGGAGAATAAGAGCAATTTGGAGATGTCTCAAACGGGAGCTCAGGGCCATCAGAAGTCTGAGGCTGTGGCGGGAAACTTTGACGAGCTGCGTCTCTTGGAAGGATTTTCTAAGAGGACGGAGACGCAGAAGCTGCTGCAGGCTGCTGCCGTGCCGCCGGGACACCACATCATCTACACCGACCACCAGGAGCACAGGTACGGCCTGCGGGGGTGCCAATACTTTAGAGAGTGTGAGAGAGAGAGAAAGGGAGAGAGTCACAGAGAGAAAGAGACAGACAGAGAGACAGACAGAGAGACACAGAGTCAGAGGCAGAAAGGCAGAGAGCGCATGAGAGGCAGAGAAACAGACAGACAGTGAGAGATAGACACACAGAGAGAGAAAGAGCGAGTGAGACATAGAGAAAGAGAAAGACAGACCATGAGAGTGTGAGATTGACTCCAAAGAGGATTGGCGCACAAACGCAGGGTCACATTACTGAAGCAATATCATAGAAAGTCCTCTGTGTGTGTGTGTGTGTGTGTGTGTGTGCGTGTGTGTGTGTGTGTGTGGGATTAGTCACTTGTGTGTGAAACAGCACGGCTGAGTGACACATGATGAAGTGAGTGATGAGTGAGATGTGAAGATGTGAGAGTGATGCACAAAGTGTCGTTTTTAATAAATAAAAATTGTAATTGTTGGAAAATCGCTGTGGTATAAGAGGAATAAAACACTCTGGACTGTGCTGTTATAAGAAACACCACCCCGTCGTCACACACCACCCCGTCGTCACACACCACCCCGTTGTATCACACACCACCCCATCGTCACACACCACCCCGTCATCACGCATCACCCCGTCGTCACACACCACCCCGTCGTCACACACCACCCTGTCGTCACACACCACCCCGTCGTCACACACCACCCCGTCGTATCACACACCACCCCGTCGTCACACACCACCCCGTCGTCACACACCGCCCTGTCGTCACACACCGCCCCGTCGTCACACACCACCCCGTCGTCACACACCACCCCGTCGTATCACACACCACCCCGTCGTATCACACACCACCCTGTCGTCACACACCACCCCGTCGTCACACACCACCCCGTCGTCACACACCACCCTGTCGTCACACACCACCCCGTCGTCACACACCACCCCGTTGTGGATTATTTTCCTATAACAGCATGCCCTGTCATGTTTTATTCCTTACTTGGGATTTCATTTACATAAAAGCACGTTTCATTGAAAAAATCATGAATTTAAAAAATAAGTTAATGGACAGAATTCTGTATCTAAAATTAGATTTCTATTATAAGTGTGTTTGGGGGTAAAAAGGGTTTTATTTTTTCCCTCAGTGCAGGGAAATGTGTGGAAACATGTTGAAATTCCTACAGTGGATGGAGATGAGATTAAAACACCTCGGAGTCTTCCTTTACCTATTTAATCATATTTTTTATGAAAAAATGTAAAAATGAGTTGTGGTATTTTAACACACCCTGTAAAGGGAATACTTTAAACACACAATGTGCAGTGTGTGTGTGTGTGTGTGTGTGTGTGATGTGTAAGCAGTCAGCAGAGTGTGAAAGAGCTCCAGTGGAGGTTTGTGTAACACTCTTATACAGCAGGCTTAGGGGCAGCTGTAAGGTGAGCTCAGGAGAACATGATCAGCTCCACTGTACAATCTGTACAAGTGTGTGTGGGATTTCACGAGTCATGTGCTTTCCGCTCTCTTTCTTTCTTCTTTTCTTTCTCATCTTTATCCTCTTTCTCTCCTCTCTAAGTCCATGGCTCTTTCTCAAAATGAGATCCGTAAAGCAAAGCCGAGGAGTCTGTTTTTTTTTTTTTTTTTTTTGGATTGTGGAAAATTCCCAACCCATCGTTATTAAAATTATATTTATTATTGAGTTCATATAGTTATTTTTCTACAAGTAGACCTATAAATAAGAACAGTTTTAGTAGAAGTGTGTATCCGTGAGTGTGAAGTTCAGGAATAAAACTTTATCCAAAATATTTTTGTGCACATTTAAATAATTTTTGACTAGATGGATTTTTTTTTATATTTGTCTAGCACTTTTTTTTGCATCTTTTTGTCTGTTTTTCTCTAATTTCCAAACGATAAATTAGTTTTCAGTGTTGATGACGGTCTCCTCAAACAATTTAATATCTTTTTATCTCCTTGTCCAGCTCTGTGAGAAGTCTGTCATTTCATGTGAGAGCTGTTTTCCTGATTCCCACTGACTCGTAACATGACTGCTCGAGAGTTTGAACTTTTTAAGCCTTAAATAACAGTGAAATGTGAGCACATGCTGATTTAATGATTTAATGTCACACATTAGATGTCAGTGTAGACACAAATGTTTGAGTTAGCTAATAAATAATAAACTGCACAGTAGTCTTAGCAGTTACAAAATTTAATATAATTTTAATTTTTCCTTATTATTTAGTTTTAATCAGAAAACACTGAATATGGGATTATGTTTTTGTAGGTAAGCCTAAGGGGGATGCAAACCTTGGCTCTCAACTCTACGTTATGTGTGTGTGTGTGTGTGTGTGTGTGTGTGTGTGTGTGTGCGTGTGTGTATACACCTGAACCCTTTGAGACAAACAGAAACATCAGGACTGAGCAGGTGGTTATTATTGTGCGGGATTAGTCAGCACCTCATCAAATTTATTCCCCGAGTCTGAAACAAGCAAACAAGGCTGAAAAGTCGAGAGGATGACGAGACGCGAGACACAGCTGCTGCGTTTGAGTGACACACACTCTTTAATGATCTTCAGCTTAGTGCCAGGAGCTGGAGCTGTCAAGCAAACTCCCCTGCACAGTCTGAGAGTCTAGTGATAAAAGGTCAAAGGTAACTTCAGATACCAGAGAATCAAGAAGTTGTGCAAAAAAAGGTTCAGAAAACTAAGAAACATCTGTGAGACCTGACGCAGAACATGTCTATAAATTATTATGTCTTTATCCCACAGTGCTGCTGAATTCTGGAATCTGATTGGTCAGAAGGTGTTGATTAATTTTCTATAACAGCAGCTCTGACAGTAGTGCAGATTGATATTAATGCACTCTAATTCATTATTGTTTCTATAGTGACAGCTCGAAAAAATAATGTGAAATTGTTGATATGATGAAGTTTGCTGTGAGGAGACGTTTATGAACCATTTATGGAAGGAGTCTCGTGTTGTTTAAGAAATACAAAATTGTAACTTGGCAAACTGCTGTGGTACAAGAGGAATAAAACACTTTTATAGGAAAATAATCAACTTTGTTGTGGTAGCAGTAGCTGTGGTATCAGTAACTCTATGGTAACAGTAGCTGTGGTAACAGTGACCCCATGGTAACAATAGCTGTGGTAACAGTGACTCCATGGTAACAGTAGCTGTGGTAACAGTAACTCTATGGTAACAGTAGCTGTGGTAACAGTGACTCCATGGTAACAATAGCTGTGGTAACAGTGACTCCATGGTAACAGTAGCTGTGGTAACAGTGACTACATGGTAACAATAGCTGTGGTAACAGTAACTCCATGGTAACAGTAGCTGTGGTAACAGTGACTCCATGGTAACAGTAGCTGTGGTAACAGTAACTCCATGGTAACAGTAGCTGTGGTAACAGTAACTCCATGGTAACAGTAGCTGTGGTAACAGTAACTCCATGGTAACAGTAGCTGTGGTAACAGTGACCCCATGGTAACAGTAGCTGTGGTAACAGTAACTCCATGGTAACAGTAGCTGTGGTAACAGTAACTCCATGGTAACAGTAGCTGTGGTAACAGTAACTCCATGGTAACAGTAGCTGTGGTAACAGTAACCCCATGGTAACAGTAGCTGTGGTAACAGTAACTCCATGGTAACAGTAGCTGTGGTAACAGTAACCCCATGGTAACAGTAGCTGTGGTAACAGTGACCCCATGGTAACAGTAGCTGTGGTAACAGTGACTCCATGGTAACAGTAGCTGCGGTAACAGTAACTCCACGGTAACAATAGATGTGGTAACAATAACTTCATGGTAACAGTATGGTAAGAGTAGCTGTGGTAACAGTAACTCTATGGTAACAGTAGCTGTGGTAACAGTAACCCCATGGTAACAGTAGCTGTGGTAACAGTAACTCCATGGTAACAGTAGCTGTGGTAACAGTAACTCCATGGTAACAGTAGCTGTGGTAACAGTAACTCCATGGTAACAGTAGCTGTAGTAACAGTAACTCCATGGTAACAGTAGCTGTGGTAACAGTGACCCCATGGTAACAGTAACACTGTTACTGATCACACCGTGCTGTTACTGATTATTTTACTATTACAGCACGACGCTGAGTGTTTTATTTCTTATTTTGCATTCTGTTCTAAGGGGGGTGCAAACTTTTAATCACCTCTGCACTATAGTTTTATTGAATCAGAACAATATTTTAGTTGGAGATAAAAATTGAATTCAAAGTGTTGAGAATTGATTTCTAAATGTTGATTATTTCATTTTTTTTTAAATCAGCATATAGGCACAGCTATAATAACTGATAAATTCCCTGTTTTTGTTTAATTTGTCGTGTCAGGCGAAACTTCAGCATGGTGAACTTCCTGAGAGGAAAGACGGACCACACGGAGAGATCGCCGCTGCTCCGGATCACTCAGGACGATGGGTCAGTTTCACTGTATCACACTTTCACTCCTAAAGGGCTTCTTTAGGAAAAAGAACCTTTACTGAACCTGCTGTTGTAGGCTTCCACGTAAAAGCTTTAAGGGTTCCTCTGGACGAACGCGCAGCAGAACCGCGTGTTTTTTACGCTGATGGATTTAACCGTGAAGTTTTTCAACATCAGGACATTTTATCGCACTTTCACAAGCAGTGATTTTTATAGTGATGTCTGACTTGTGCATGAATCGTTCTTTTGTCTCTTTTGAACCGAATCTTTTTTTTTTTTTTTGAATCATTCAAACTGGTTCACAGCGTCATCTGACACAACGTTAGTGTGTTAGTTTAAGAATTCAGTATCTAACATTTTAACCTCAGAAAATTGCAGCATCACAAAGTCGAGTTATTTTTAATGCTCTTACATTTGCTACTTGAGTGACTTTTTAAATGATTCCCGCTCGTTAACTCTGTGCACTAATGAACCCTGACTAACGAAACCCAGATAATTATGCACACAGGTTGAGGGTTGAATATTTTCTCCTAGTGTGAATTGGACATATGATTAACTGAAATAAACAGTTTAAAAGCGTCGACTCGATAAACTGAATCAAACTAAACCAAATTCCACCACTTTTTTTTTTGTTATTTATTTTGTCCACAGCTACAGTTTAACATGTATTTTATTTTATTTTTTTATATTCAATTTTTAATATTTTTGTTATTTATTTATTTCTTTATCTGTTTTTAGGAAAATATTTTCTATATAATATTATAAAATAATCTAAATCAGATCCAAATCACTGAAAAATACATTTCTGTAATTAACATCAATTACATTAATGCTAAAGCAAATAAATAAACATGAATGGAAACGTTTTTGTGTCAGACTCCACTGATCTAGCTTTTTTAGTTTTTTATTTTATTTTTAAACAGATTTTTAACCTCAGAAATCAGCTCCATCATGAAACAATCCTGAAGAATTGTACATAAATTATTTCAAGAAATATGTCAAGAATATTGCTATATTTTGTTCTTATCAGAAATAATATTTTTTAAAAATACTGCTTCATTCCTACACATGGACAATTCATTTACTATTTAATATACACGATATTTAGAAAAAAAAGTCTTTAAAGAAATAATAATTTAAAAAAATAAAAAATAATGTATGCACGAAATGGTTAAAGTTGGAGCATGGGTCATGTCTCAGGATTGACCTCAGAGTGTGTGTGTGTGTGTGTGTGTGTGTAGTTTAACATACATGACCCTGCGTGACCCCGGCTTCGGCCCAGGAGACGAGTTGTGGAATGGAAACTCAGTGGAGTTGGAGCGAAGATGTCGACTGGGGAGCGAGGTGACCAGTCTGTCCCGTTCACTGTCCACTGACAAAACCGAGACTTCAAACAACTTCAAACTCTCCTCCAACCTCAGGTACTACATCAGCTTTACTGCATGTGTGTGTGTGTGTGTGTGTGTGTGTGAGTGAGTGTGTGTGTGTTTCATGTTTTTTGTTTTTTTTTTCACAGAAACTGTTTAAGAGTC
The DNA here is from genome assembly GCF_027358585.1 of Pangasianodon hypophthalmus. NCBI lineage: Eukaryota > Metazoa > Chordata > Actinopteri > Siluriformes > Pangasiidae > Pangasianodon > Pangasianodon hypophthalmus. Next base: position 1,598,345 of record NC_069711.1, on the reverse strand, counting down.
ACAAAACTTGTGACCATCTTCATCATCGTCATTCTCTGTACAGTAAGACTCACACACACACACACACACACACACACACACGTCACCTTCGCTAATTACACCACAGCGCTGTTAAATTCTCACACCTGATTGGTCAGAAGGTGTTGATTAATTCTCTATAACAGCAGCTCTGACAGTAGTGCAGGTTTATAATAATCCGCTCATTGTAATACGTTATGGTTTCTATAGTAACGGCTCATTCACAGGGACTTGTACGGCAGATGCTCCTTTTTATTAACAGGTTAAAAACATATGTGATCATTGATATGGTGAAGTTTTCTGTGATTTATTTATTAAACATATTTATGAATGGATAAAAGTGTAAAGAAATGTGTCATTCATTAATAAATAAAAACAAATCGTAATTGTTGACAGATTTTGTGGTATAAGATTAATAAAACACTTCAGGATGCTGTTATAGAAATATAATCAAGAAATATTATCACACCACATCAACATCACACCAGGCCACTGTTGTTGATTATTTTCCTACAACAGCAGGGTTTTATTTCGTATTTTCTTACAAACAGTTTTTGATCATTTGCGTGTCTGTTACACAACCAGCTGTTGTTCAGCATGTTTCCCGATCGAGACCGTCCCTGGAGGATGCTGGCCGTCTCGTCCACTTCAAGTTTCTGTATCTTTTTCATTTATAAACCATTTCATTTATATAGTATATGAAATAAATAAGATTTCTAAAACCTCTCCATTATTATTAACACCTTTATCCTGGACATCAAAGATAAAAAAAAAAAAAGTTTCAGTCTATACTAATTTTTAGACTTAAAAAATAACTGAATAAGTTCACATATATAAGTATAAATTATATAAATATAAATTATACATAAATTACTTCTGAAATATAAGTAATATGTGTATAATTTTATTTTTACCCAATTTTACTTCCACTTTATGCCTGCTTACTTCACATACTTTTTAATATGTGATTTTCAGAAATTTGAATTTGAATGCCGTTTTTTTTATTATTGAGTAATAAAACCAGGATAAGTTTTATAATAATTTTTTACATGAGAAACGTTTTCGTTTTTTTGGTTGTCGTGAAAAAGCAGCTTGTATGACCTGCACAATGTAACCAGAACAACTCTACCACCTAGCAGGTACCGGCTAAATATTGAACTTTATTCTTATTAATAATAATAATCAAAATAAAGTTTTAAGCTTTAGACTAAACACTAGCTTCTCATTGATTACAGTTGTTTTCTTTTGTGATCATAATTCCTGAGTCATGTTGAACTGATTTAATGGAGCAGCTGTGAGCTTTTCCTTGACCTGCTGGAACTTACAGCCATGAACTTGACAAACTTCCGTGAAAACGCCTTGTTGAAGCTTCAGGTGGGCGGTCCATTTCAGGGCGGGATCGAGGATGTTCCTGCACAGGAATACATCGTGGTACAGGTAGAGCAGACAGTAGAGATATCGGCCCGCAGGAAACGAGTGCAACAGGTGAGACAGCTAAATCCATCATAACTTAAAATAAAATAAAAATATCTAACATGTCAAAGTTGATTAATTTTCTCTAAGAGCAGCTCTGACAGTAGTGCAGGTTTATATTAATGCACTTGTTCTAACACGTTATTGTTCCTATAGTAACAGCTCGTTCACAGAGACTTGTACTTGTACTTGTACAACTCCAATTTATTAACAGAACAAAGAATTGTTGATTCGTGAGGTTTTCACGTTCTGCAAAAAAAAAAAAAAACCTTACAGTTCAAATCTCGTAAAAGATTGATAATCAGCGCATAAACATAATTCCCCGTCACACTTCCGTACACACATCATAAAAACCACAAATTGAGAATATGATGTAGAACTCAGATTACAACTAAACTCGACACTTTCTCTGTCATGTCCCTGATACGGGAGTGTGTTTAGATCTAGTGACCTTTGGATGATCTGTAGGGATGTTGGGTTTATTTTGTGACTCGGAATAAACAATTTTACCTCCTAAAAATAAAAAAACAAAAATCAAAAACGTGCTTGTGAATAATATCGTGAATGAAAAGTGACAGTGATGTATGAACAACACTCTAAATGCAAATGTCCTCCACTGCCCACACCCAGGAGGCTGCAGTCTGTTTCTCAGCATGTCACTGATTCTTCTTCTTTTTCTCTGTGTTATAAACAGGTGTTTTATAACTGGACTATACCTTTACATTCCAAAAGGAGTGACCAGATTCTCAAAACACGGACTTTTGCTATGCTTAATGGGTAAAGTACACACACACACACACACACACACACACTTATGTTCGTCTATGTCTATTACACGGCAGTTCATTACAGGGTTGCCAGGTTTGCTCTTTATACATCTAATTGGACAAATATACCTGGACTATACTCCAAGATCTTGTTTTATAACAAATAATCAGAATTAAATCTTATAAATCTAATAAATTTCTGCAAACAAAGGCTAGGTGGAAGTGCAGACAGTGTGTCTATGATGTACAGAACCATTTCTATTAGAAGATATTATACTGTAAAGACTGGGAGAGGGAAAGGGGGGATTATGGAGTGAACAATGTCCATACGTGAGAAATGCGTGCACACTATGGTGACCTGTTTTTGCGTACAAAACGGAAAAAAGAAGAGAAATCTGTCTCCCTTTTCCAGTGCTTCAATTTTTTATGCTAGTTTCAGGTCTTTTGTGCGGTTTGTGAGATGTAGTTGGGGTGGAAATGTTCAGAAACCTGGCAACCCTGGTTAATGGTATTACCTCAAACACAATTAGAACGAAGGTCAAAGCTCAAAACGAGCTGCAAGACTGGACGCTGGTTGACTTTTCCTCTATAAATTCACTAGATAGTAGCCTGCAGCGTAAATCACGTGTCATAACCTCTTCACTTTTCTCCACTGTTTTGTTTGAGGCTGTGTCTTTATCAGTGTTGTGCTGCAACTCATGAGCTGCTGCTGGTACATTTCAGATGCAGTGTTATATTTTGAGCTACAGAATTTCGTTGGCTGGAATTGAAAACACTGATGCGATTATTAAATTAACTCATAACAGAAGAACCTTAATTAGGTTCAGTAGGTCAAAACTGTCACTAATATGAATCCTTTCATGGATAAATGATTTAAATCTTCAGATTTTTTTACTTAGGATTGCATATCATGTGAATTTGGACTTTTTCTAAATATCACTTACATGAAACATTCATGGATTGTCCATTGGAGTGTAGGAATAGCATGTGCAAAAATCTTCCAGTGTGTTTATATACCAAAATTTTTAACATTCTTGAACTATTTAATATTTAATGCTGATGACCAACATTATAGAAAATATAATTTTGAACAGAATATAGTAATAGACTGCTTTGGTGTTTGTAAATGAAACGAGATGCACACACAGCCTGGTTGCAAAAAGACCTGAGTAGCCTTGCGACCTGATGCTACCTGGTTCTCCACTTATTATTATGGATTAGCACTAAAAGACAGCGAGTACTATTCAGCTAAAACACTTTCACATGGTGTAACTAGAAGATTCTAACTGCTTGGAGTCCTGAGAAGGTTAAACAATGCTAAGATGATGCTAAGATGATGAGAAGCAGTGCTCTAGCCTGCAGTGACCAGACACATATACACATCTCATAGAAACTCTGAGAGAAACTGAAGGTGAACAAGTCTCTTGATGATTACAACTTTTTTAATGAGGAAGAAAAATGATCTTTAATAAAAAAAAAAAAAAAACAGTAATTTTATAATATAAATCTTGTTCTTTGTCCAGAGCTCCAATCCAGATAAACGTGCAGGCCTTCCTGCAGGACAATCAGGTGGTTCCTCTGTCCATGACGCACCAGGCGCTTTCTCTACGAGTGGAAACTCAGGTGCTCATCGCTGGACTCATCCTGGCGGGAGTTTACGTGCTGATCATCTTCGAGGTAAAGTGACCAGTCTTCAGTCCGACTTCATGGCCTATGAACCGTTTCTATGAAAAGTTTTCTCCGCAAAATACATGATAATATTTGAAGCTATTTGCAGTATATACAGTATGTGATAATGCTGCAGTGCTGCAGTTCACCACTAGTGGGCAGTCACAGCGCTCCTGCAGGTTTCAGTGGGATTAGACGCGTACTGCTTACAGGAAAACTCCATTAAATGATGATTTAATACTTAAAGTGAGATTTTTTTTAAATAAGTGAAGATATAAGTTGTTTTAAAAAGCTCCTTCTCTCTAAAAGCCCCTTCACACTCTTTCACAATGCTGTAATCCTGTAGATATTACTGTACATTTCCAACAATTAATTACAAGTTATAAATAATGCTGTGTAACTAATCACGCTTCTCGTATCACATTTGCAGATCTCAGTAAATTTCTTTAGAAATAATACAGAGTCCAATAATAACAATAAGTCCAGGAAATAAAAACACCAGGTCCGTCCCCCCTCTCTTTTCTTAAATAAAACGTACCAAAACTCAGTGAACGTATGCTCAAACATTTATTATTAAATAGTAAATTTAATTAAAAATATTTTTAAAAAAATACAACAAAACAATATGGAAACAAAACAATATAGATATAAAAACACTCATTTTTCCCCCTCTTTTTTAAATCAAATATAGCATTAGTAAATATAAAGAATATACAGTAAAACAAATCGTAAAATCAAATGGAACAAAATAAAATAAAAACGAGCTAAATAATAAAATATACTAAAAAAAACTAAAAACTAAAAAACCAGAATGCATCACAGTCTTACTGTAATTTATTGTAAAATCATAAAATATGGTGTTATTGTAAAATGTAGCTGTAAATATGACCTAAATTATTTACAGTAAATATTTATTTTAGTTCAATAATAACTGAAGCTTCGTCTCTTTTAGATTAGATCATCAGATAGAAAATAGAAATAGACTTTAGATTTCTTAGATTTGAAATAATTAATTAATCCTGCTCTCTTCTAGACCAGAGCTGATGATTGTGATGATCGTGCTGTTACTATAGAAACGATAACGTATTAGAACGAGCTATTAAATTATAAAATTATAATTTAATCATTTAAATTGGTTTGATTTTTTTTTTTTTTTTAATAAATGAGATCTGGAATGCTGTTACACACAAAAAAAACTTTAAATAGAAACAACATAATTTCCTGAATTGCAACATTAACAGACCATAAACTTCAGCATGAATAAAGCATCAGTAATTTTAATAAAGTAATTAACACTCAGTATTAATGGATGCTTGTTTAAATGTTTATTATACCTATTCTTAAAAATAAATATGTATAAATGAACAGAAATTAAAGCCCAGTGTGTATAAATATTGGCACCCACCTTTCAGGATCATTTCTGCAATCTTATTAATTAACCTCTGCAAGCAAATTAATCAAAACTAATCAATTAATATTAATTAAGATAAATAACCTGTAAAGATGAATACAGGCGTTAATTATTTTTGAACATTACTCATGGTGTGTTAATTTGTTAAATTATGCTTTCAAGTCAGTTCTGATGGAATAAAAAGCCCACAGTGGTGAAGGAGAAGCAGTGAGTCAATGTGACTGCCCACTGACCCCACACTTACCTCCTGCCTCTAATTAATCATCCTCGGATCAGACGGATGGCGTTTCATTTGCAATTAAAATGCCTATTAAACACGTGAGTGAACATCTCGAGCAGGCCGGAGGGGTCAGGAGACAGCGGGAGTTCCACTGGAACTGCCACGTCATGCAGAAACTCTGTCTGGGAGCTCAGATATTTTCTCTCAGACTGAATCAGTGTCAAAGACTCGCTCAGATCAGCGCCAGGATAAAAAGCACAGAGGAAAAATAACCGCTTTCAAAGTGCAGTGGCTAGAATTTGGGTTCTAGTGGTTAAAAGCTGAACTACAAAAACACTGACCTCACCTCCCAAACATGTCCATGTACATGAAGCTCCACCTCTCATCCATGTTCAGGTATATGAACTTCTGTTTTGTACATGACCGTGTACATGAAGCCCCGCCTCCTATACAAGTCTACATACATGAAACCCCGCCTCCTATACAAGTCTACATACACAAATCCCCGCCTCCTATACAAGTCTACATACACGAATCCCCGCCTCCTATACAAGTCTACATACACGAATCCCCGCCTCCTACACAAGTCCATGTACATGAAGCCTCGCCTCCTATATAAGTCTACATACAAGAATCCCCGCCTCCTATACAAGTCTACATACACGAAGCCCCGCCTCCTATACAAGTCTACATACACGAATCCCCGCCTCCTATACAAGTCTACATACACGAATCCCCGCCTCCTATACAAGTCTACATACCTGACTACATGAAATACATGAAGCCCCGCCTCCTACACAAGTCCATGTACATGAAGCCTCGCCTCCTATACAAGTCCATGTACATGAAACCCCGCCTCCTACACAAGTCCATGTACATGAAACCCCGCCTCCTATACAAGTCTGTGTACATGAAGCCCCACCTCCTATACAAGTCCATGTGCATGAAGCCCCACCTCCTATACAAGTCCATGTACATGAAACCCCGCCTCCTATACAAGTCTGTGTACATGAAGCCCCACCTCCTATACAAGTCCATGTGCATGAAGCCCCACCTCCTAGACAAGTCCGTGTACATGAAGCCCCGCCTCCTAGACAAGTCCGTGTGCATGAAGCCCCGCCTCCTATACAAGTCAGTGTACATGAAGCCCCACCTCCTATACAAGTCCATGTGCATGAAGCCCCACCTCCTAGACAAGTCCGTGTACATGAAGCCCCGCCTCCTAGACAAGTCCGTGTGCATGAAGCCCCGCCTCCTATACAAGTCAGTGTACATGAAGCCCCGCCTCCTAGACAAGTCCGTGTGCATGAAGCCCCGCCTCCTAGACAAGTCTGTGTGCATGAAGCCCCGCCTCCCACACAAGTCTCTGTGTGTGAAAACTCCACCTCTCATTCATGTCCATGTACATGAAGCTCCGCTTCCTGTATAAACCCAGAGACGTATTTATTAGGGAGCCTCCACATATCATTGTCAGAATACCAACTGAGGATCAGAGCACGTGGGCAAAATTTAAAATAAGATACAAATTATTTGTAAATAATTTTATAATAATTCACCCCACTCAATATTATGGGTTATTTTTTTGTCGATTCATGACCTAAAATCCAGATTGTTCCAGATTATAACATTACAAAATGTCAAATTTCAAGAGGGGGGTGAATACTTATGCAATGCGCAGTAAATACAAAAGCTACAAAAAGTCCACTTTTCAATTCCACACTGCTGTGGTATAAATAAAGAGCGTATAAATAATATGAATATAAATAAGTATATAATGAGTGCACACAGTAGTGTAGTGAAGCTAGGAGTTTGCAAATCAGGTTAAAAATATGGATATTTGTTGCAAAATGAGCCAGCGCTTCAAATCAGAGAAACCTTTAGCATTGAATATTTATGAATATTTATGTGTGGTAAATGACACATAAATAATGCATGTTGAATTTCGTACACCAGACACATTTTAAACAGCTTCATTGCGCTTTATGGAATATTCATGACTTAGGAAAATTCTCCGGTCCGAGTAGCGGGAGTACGATCTCACTGGTGAACATGATGCGAGGCTTCTGTAGGACCAAACATCATCATCAACACTGTGAGAAATCTGAAATAAGAATTAGAACAGTTCATATGGAATTCTGGAGAGGATCGGACATTTTGTGGCCTTGGATCGGAATGGTTAGGATCGGAATGGTTAGGATCGGAATGGTTGATTGCATAATGGAATTTTCCTGTTTTGATATGAGCAGAAAGAAAACACACACACACACACACACAAACACACACACATGCAAAACGCTGTTCTATAAAAGTCAGAAAAACACTCCTCACGTTTGTCCCCCCCAGATGTTGTGCTTGAAAGACGGAACACCATCATTTTTCCGAATGACACATGCCACTTTGTGATGAGGCCTCCATCTTGGATGATTACAGTGATTTTGCCTGTATGAGAGCGACTTCTCTGGATTTAAACACAGGGAGAGTGTGTTTTTAGGACAATGTGTTTGCTAGAACATAAAAGACATAAAAGAGCAAGAGTTTTCAGAGGAGCATTCAAAGTATGAAAGGAAGTCATCGTGCCAGCACTCTTTCAAAATTGCCCACTGTTCAGTGTTCCTCTCAAAAAGGAAAAGATGGAAAGAAGTAAGATAAAGAAATAAGATAAATATGAGGAACAAGATGGAAAAGCCAAATGGCTGAAATTTGAAATTTAAATATATGTGACAAATTCTTCATCCTAAAATTTATGATGACGAAAATAATGACCGTGTCCTTAAGCCTGCATAAAACATACGTAATCCCTTTATGACCTCTGTCATAAATATTATATAAATTTATTCCAATCTAGAGTCCAAAGTTCCAAAGTTTAAAACAATCAGGAAAATGTTTGCATGCATTGACTATGTATTTATGTAATATTTAATATTTTTTTTCTCTTCTCTCTGCTAGATTTTAAAGCTTTCTTTTTCTTTTTTTTCTTTTTTCTCCCCTCCTTAGGCTTTAAAGTGGATTTAATAGTCCATAAAACTGTAAGTTTATCTTTTGCTTACAAGGTTCTTGTTGTCCTCCTGTAGATTGTACATCGTACCCTGGCGGCCATGTTGGGATCGCTGGCCGCTCTGGCAGCCCTCGCATACATCGGAGATGTACGTTTGGTTCTGTTCATCTTTACACCCTGAAACATACTTACAATAGCTTTAATTTTTTTTCTCCTCTTTATAGCTCACTTACATTAATAAATGACTCCACGAGTGATTCACTTACAATTATAAATGACTCCTCGAGTGATTCACTTACATTAATAAATGACTCCTCGAGAGATTCACTTACATTAATAAATGACTCCTCGAGTGATTCACTTACATTAATAAATGACTCCACGAGTGATTCACTTACAATTATAAATGACTCCTCGAGTGATTCACTTACATTAATAAATGACTCCTCGAGAGATTCACTTACATTTATAAATGACTCCTCGAGTGATTCACTTACATTAATAAATGACTCCTCGAGTGATTCACTTACATTAATAAATGACTCCTCATGTGATTCACTTACATTGATAAATGAGTCCTCAAGCAATTTATTTACATTAATAAATGACCGCTTGATTGATTTATTTACCTTAATAAATGACTCCTCAAATGATTCACTTACATGATTAAAATCACTCTTCAGGTGATTTATTTACAATTCAAATTGACTCCTCATGTTATTCACTTACTTTAATAAATAACTCCCTGAGTGATTCACTTACATTAATAAATGACTTATTGAGACATTCATATACATTAACAAACGAATCCTCCCTTGATTCACTCAATTAATAAATGACTCAAGTGATTCACTTACATTAATAAATGACTTCTTGATTGATTTGATTCAGCTATAAACTCTGAAACATGCTTAAAACATGTATTTATTTATTTATTTAGGCTATTTCTTATTATTTTAAGACCTTTTTTCTTTTTATAAACCCAGAAGCAGTGATGTAATTCTGGAAAGCATCATCAGTGATGTCATTCTGGAGTGTTAAAGTGTTATTTTTTCTGATGAAGACCACTCGAGTGGCGGACTCCGAGAATGTGTTTAATGAACCAGAAGTGAAGTGATGATCATTAACGTTGATTAGCGGAGAGTGAGAATAAATTTACATGCCATCTAAGTGAGTAGGTTTTTTTTTTCCACCAGCAGTGATGGAGAAAATAGACGCCGTGGACTCCATGCTATTGTGATGGAGACAATAAATATTTATGTTAATGGACAGGAACGTTTTCGTGAACTGAGAATCGAGCTGTAATTACTGCGAGTGTTTTAGAGTAATACATTATTTACATGAAAGTAGCTGATAAAAAATTTAAAGCTGAATCAGTGACATTAGATGACATTAGCGTGTAATATCACTAATGATGGAGTGAGTACTCTGACTGGAGGATTAGAGCTCTAGAGCTTTTGTCCTTTTCTTTTTTTATTTTGAAGTTTTAAAAAAATTGTTCTCTTTCTCTTCTGTTTCTTTCTTTACAAATATTTAGCATCTCTCCTTTTTTAGTTTTTTTCATTTTTTTTCAATTCTATTTTCATTTGAAATTAACTTTTTTCTTTCAAATTGGAAGTTTTTTTAAAGTATGTAATGTTTATCTCTTTCTTTTCTTTTCTCTCCTTTTGTCGTTTTGTATTTTTTAAAGTTGTCTTTAATTATTTTTATCTCTACCTCTCTTTGGGGTTTAGGCTTTAATAGACCATAAAAATATAGCTTCATAGTATATTGCTAACAATCTGTGTGTGTGTGTGTGTGTGTGTGTGTGTTTATGTGTGTTTGATTCCTGCAGAGGCCCAGTCTGATGACGGTTGTAGAGTGGATTGACTTTGAAACGTTGGCCTTGTTGTTTGGCATGGTGAGCACTTTTACCATACACCTACACACACACACACACACACACACACACACACACACTACTGTTCGTGCTCTCTTACAGAATGACACATCATTCTTTCCATATGCATTTATATTTACATTTAATGTTGTGGAATGTCCATGAATCAAGTTCTCACTTACATCATAGCAGCTATAAACAGCTGTTTCCTCACCAGACTTTCTATGACTCACTAAATGACTCCTCTAGTGATTCACTTACATTAATAAATGACTCCTCTAGTGATTCACTTACATTAATAAATGACTCCTCGAGTGACTCACTTTCATTAATAAATGACTCCTGCAGCGATTCACTTACATTTTAAATGACTCCTTGAGTGACTCACTTACATTAATAAATGACTCCTTGAGTGACTCACTTACATTAATAAATGACTCCTCTAGTGATTCACTTACATTAATAAATGACTCCTTGAGTGACTCACTTACATTAATAAATGACTCCTCGAGTGATTCACTTACATTAATAAATGACTCCTGGAGTGACTCACTTTCATTAATAAATGACTCCTGCAGCGATTCACTTACATTATTAAATGACACCTTGAGTGATTCACTTACATTATTAAATGACACCTTGAGTGATTCACTTACATTAATAAACTCCAGCCTCTCTCTCTTTTTTTTTGGAAAGTCCTTTTTTCGCAGTTTTCGCAGAAATCTTTTAAAATAGTTAATTTTTAGTCCTGTACCTCAATAATGATATTATTTTTATTTTCTTCAGATGTTAATTATATTATTCAGTAGAAAAATGGAGGAAAAAATGGAGTTAAATGTGTGAGTTTAAGGGGTTAAAGTAAATCCTCCACCAGGCCAGAAATCAGAGTCGAGTCTAACGAAGCGTGAGATTAAAGGATTTTCTTTAATGTGTAACACAAACCACAAACCCTCAGCAGCAGAAACACAAACTCTCACGTCGTACACTTCGGCCCTGTATAAGATCTTTAAGTCGCCATGGAAACAAACGCGTCCAATCAACACTGATGCAAACATACATTAGGAGCTTTTTTTTGTAGAAGAAATGAAAGAAAATGAGGGGAGATTAGAAGGAAAGCAAAATGAACCGCAGCATGGTTTAACTCCAGCATCTACAGATAGATAAAATAAAAAAAAAACAGACTTTATTATTATAACAACACAGAATTCAGCGAATCTGGTTTCACAGATTGTCTTTCTTTAGCAACAAAAATTTGTTATAATTATGTTACGATGTTGATAGTGATAAAAATTCTACAGAAATTTCTGAATGTGATAAATATTCTCTTCTAACTTTATAACAGCCTCTGAACAGCTTCTGGATCGTCTAATATCTAATACTCGGCTCCATCTAACATGTTTTGGATGACTGTCTTTAATATAATTTTGAAAAACACAAATAAATATCGTTGCTTTAATCAGATGCACTTAAATAATATTGAAAAAAAACTTTAATATCCTTCAGTTGTGGCTTTTCCATGGTTCACAAATATGCTGTTTTTATTAATAAAAAAGTTAAAGGCTTTAAGCTCCGCCCACTTCACAATCACATCATGTCATACAGTAGTGTAATTCTAAAAAAGCATGTTTTTTTTTTTTAAATATATTTGTCAATTAAGGTATTATGTTATACACGTTAATTTCCTTCATAAACCACACTAACATTGTATTTTTAAAACCAATTTTCCTAAAATTATTTTTCTCTGTATTCAAAACCAAAAATTTCAGTTTGTAGTTGTTCATGAAATTTTACATCTTCATTTCTGTCTCTAATTAGAAGGATATTACAGAGGAATTTCCCAAAAATGTTAATAATTGCTAGATGCTATGGTGTTTTCTTGATTAAACAATAAAAAATGGAGTTGTTCAGTGAAAATTGAAGGAAAATGAACAAAACAGAGAAATTGAAATGAAAAATGGTGAAATTGTGTATGTTCTGTTTCATATACCTACACTTTATTTTTAGAAATTTAATGTTGTTGTGGATAAATTATAAAATATAAAAATATTTTATTTATTTATTTATTAATTTTTTTGGAAACTTTTGTCCTTAATAAATAATTCTATAAATGTCCTTGGCTTAGGCACAGTATAGGAGTAATGACATTTTCTTCTCACTTTCAGATGATTTTGGTGGCCATTTTTTCAGAGACTGGCTTCTTCGATTATTGTGCTGTTAAGGTGAGTTTATTAATTTCTAAAAAAAAAACAAAAAAAAAAACACGTATATAAATGAGTATCATATTTACCACCTCCATTTTCAAATCCTGTATGGAGTTCAGTTTCTGTCAAAGATGAGCAAACATCAATGTGATGCTTTAATAATAATAATAATAAACATTTCATACAAGTAAAATGGAGATCAATAATTTGAAGAAACCAAAAACAGGAAAAAAGGCTAGAAAAAATAAAACAATAAAATCTGCAATAATAATAAAAGTGTAAGATAGTAGCAGTAACAGAAGGAACAAAAATAATAATAAAAAAATATAAAAATATATAATGAAAAGTGTGTAAAAATAGAAAAAAAATGCAATAATTGAAATAAATCTTAAATGTGTTTAAATGCGAAAGTGGAAAAAAAAAGTTTTTTTTGCTGTTTATTTAAAGCAGGGACAAGAAGAGACGTAATGATTGTGTGATGATATAAATGGTCTAAAACACAAGGCTTGAGTTTGTTCATGCTTTAAAAATTCCCATAATTCCCTCGGATCCAGGTGCTTTATGATTTAGACTATAATTTTCTGGATGAATATCAGGATACAGAATGATCTCAGCCCTGAACGATGGAGAAGTGTCTAAACGAAAGAGGGAAAGTAGGTTAAACATGATGAAAGACTTGGAAATGCATCATTCATGTCTCATGACAGAAATCTTTTTTTTTTTTTTTTTTGCACGACGTGCTGCATTTAAACCTGCGTAAAGACGTGGTTGTGTGTGTGTTCACCGCAGATGAGGACACACCATCTTTTTTTTTTATATTGAAAATTTAAATATGCCAGAAATGATTTCATGATGAAATCCTCGTGGGTGTCTTACATGTTCTGGACACTGCATCTGTGTGTGTGTGTGTGTGTGTGTGTGTGTGTCTGTCTCACCACACGGATCAAGTTTAATTTGAGAGATGTGACATCACAGGTGGATTGGCACAGCATCGTGATGCTCCTCGATTAGGATGATGCCAAACAGACAGACAGATACACAGCGTTTCCATGGCAACCACATCACACAGTCTGTCTCTCTGGCTGCAGGGCGACGACCGTGAAATATTCTTTAGTCCTACAATATGCAAGTGGAAAACCACTTGAAGAAAGTGTTTAGTGTTTCCAAGGAATTATGTGTATATATATATATATATATATATATATATATATATATATACACACACACATATATATATATATATCAATTTAATCTCTATACAGTGAGAAAAGAAGAGAAAAACTCCAAACTCACTTCCAAATCTAAATGCAGATGTTGGACAATTTAACAAAAATTGATCATGTGCTTTATTCCTCTTATACCACAGCACAATGTCAACATGTTGCACTTTTTAACCATTTATAGTTACGTGAAACAGGTTCCTGTACTCACTCTATATTACGTCGTTCCCTCACCAGCCTCTCATTTTACTCCCAGTTGAAAAATCTACCTTTTTTTAAAAGTAATTCACATTTCAGATGTAATTTTTATGTCATTTAAGAGATTTTTTGTGTGGCTGTGTCTCTTGGCAGGCGTATCGGTTGTCCAGAGGACGAGTTTGGCCCATGATCATCATCCTGTGTCTCATCGCTGCCATCCTGTCTGCGTTCCTCGACAACGTGACCACCATGATGCTCTTCACCCCCGTCACCATCAGGTACAGTGCAAAACTCAAACGCAGTAAAACAGTGACGGTATAAAGCTGTAAGGATCACCTCCCGTGCCTTAGTGCAAAAGTTTTATTATTAATCCTTTTGTATTTCTAAAGTACTCACTTATTTCTAGAAACGCTCACTATTTTCATAAAACATCTAAAAGGAAACTACATATATATATATACTATTTATTTTACTATTTTTTGCTAAAAACAAAAGGTTTCATCACAATAAAAGTATTACAAAAATAAAAATAAAACTATTAAACCTTATTTTTATAGGTTTTATTTATTTTTTATAGTGATGGTGGTGATGGTGGTGGTGGTGGTGGTGATGTAGGTGGTGATGTTGGTGATGATAGTGGTGGTGGTGATGGTGGTGATGATGGTGGTGGTGACGGTGGTGATAGTGGTGGTGATGTAGGTGGTGATGTAAGTGGTGATGTTGGTGATGGTGGTGGTGTTGGCGGTGGTGGTGATGGTGATGATGATGATGGTGATGGTGGTGGTGGTGGTGGTGGTGTTGGTGATGGTAGTGAAGGTGGTAGTGATGGTGGTGATGATGGTGGTGGTGGTGGTGATGGTGGTGGTGATGTAGGTGGTGATGTAAGTGGTGATGTTGGTGGTGGTGATGGTGGTGGTGTTGGCGTTGGTGGTGATGGTGATGACGGTGATAGTGGTGATGGTGGTGGTGGTGGTGTTGGTGATGGTAGTGAAGGTGGTAGTGATGGTGGTGATGATGGTGATGGTGGTGGTGTTGGTGATGTTGATGGTGGTGGTGATGATGATGATAGTGATGATGATAGTGGTGGTGATGATGGTGGTGTTGGTGGTGGTGGTGATGGGGGTGTTGGTGGTGGTCGTGATAGTGGTGATAGTGGTGATGGTGGTGAAGGTCTTAATCCATACCATAATCACAAGATTATATTTTTAAATACCTCTCACTATATTTAAGATGTTTTCACTTGTTAAGCAAACTGTAAGTTGTGAGTTATGAAAGTTAATTTCTGAGATACAGTTTTGTACAACAGAGTGCCGTTATAGTTGTGTCCAAAATGAACATATTTATTAAAATGCGTGATTTTTAAAAATTTATTTAGATGATTTGTGAACGTTCTGCAGTGGGGCGTTATTTGTGTTTTGTAATAAAGGTGATAGATTTCATGCATAAACATGGCTATGAGATTCATATCTCTCACTCAAATCTGAACCTGAGTGACGATCGAGTTCACACACACACACACACGCACACACACACACACACACACACACACACACGCACACACACACACCATTAACTGAATCTACACACACGTCAGAGGACTGAGCTTTTAAATATTGATGAGATTTGCAATGAAGTCTGTGAGATGAACACACACACACACACACACAGAAATATGATAGCAGGAACAGGGAACAGTCAGAGAGGTGATTTGCTTATGCAAATGCTGAAGCTGATTTATCACGGCTAATGATTCGTTCATCTTCAGCTTCACACATACGCTAATGATCGAACCCTGATGAAGAACACGGCCTTGCTTCTGTCCTCATTCCTCTTCTTGTTGTTGTTGACTAGATTTTGTTGTTTTCTTCTTCCAATTATTTATAAATTTACTTTTTTGTAATATTCTTCTCTCTCTCTCTCTCAGTACAAATTCATCACCAAAAAAAAAAAATACATTTAATTGTAAGGAAAAAAAAAAATTCATCATTAGACATTCTGTTTCATGTCCCCAGCTTTTTGATGTATTTTTGTGTGTGTGTTTGTGTGTGTGTGTGTGTGTGTGTGTGTGTGTGTGTAACCTGGGTGCAGGTTATGTGAGGTGCTGAATTTAGACCCCAGACATGTCCTGATCGCCGAGGTCATCTTCACCAACATCGGAGGAGCTGCGACTGCGGTCGGAGATCCCCCAAACGTCATCATCGTCTCCAACCAAGACTTGCGCAAAAAGGTACGATTTTAATTCCTGCAAACGTGGAGAAATGTTCTCTGGTCTGATGAGACCAAACGTTAACATTTTATTCCTTGGAAAATTCCCTTTATTTGGAGGGAACACAGACATAAGAACACTGTGAAGCACGCTGGTGAAACTTTTAGGAGTAAAGTAAGTTATTCTCTTGTAAATGTCCTGGAGTAGGAGTATAAACATTTCATTTTAATAACACTTCTTCCAAAATACAGTAATGAAGTAGAAGTACTCAAGTAATTGCTCATGTAACTCCTGTTTATAACTTTGTCTGTCAGGTTCTTGAGATTATTAACGTCTCTAAACACAATGAACCTCAGATAAAGTTTTACTTTCACTTTAACACCTTATTAAAGCGGTGTGTTTGTTGTCACACGGCTGTCCCTCACACACTCACCGACATAAACATATAATTAAACAGTTTTTTTCCCAATCTATTAAACACTCGCTCAGAGTTCTCTTAAATATAAAGTCATGGGAATTTTATTTCTGGATCTGTAAGATTCTGAGTGTGTATATATATATATATATATATGTGTGTGTGTGTGTGTGTGTGTGTGTGAGAAAGTGAACAGGCACATTGTTGCATCAAGATTTCTGGAATTTTCCACTAAAAGAAATGAGCTGCAACTGCAAGAGATGTAACTTTATGTTCACACTGAACTTATTATTCAGACGGACCTTTTGAAATTATATTACGGAGGCAAGAACATTTTTAATGTGTAATTTAGGGAAAAAAAAAAATGCTAACGATATATGAGGGGAAAATAGGGCTGAAGTTCTTGTAATACATTTGATAAGAAATTAAATTCATAATTATATTTGCATTAGGATCATATTACAATCCCTGATGTTGGGCTGCTACGTAAATTCTAGCTAGTTGAAAAAATGACCTTGTGTTATTTCAGGAACACGATCTCTAGCACTTCTAGCGCTGGAGTCGAGTTTCATTTTAATCCAATGTTTGATATTCGTCGCTCCTGATTTTAGGATGTTAAGGATAAGTACACGGATGTGATATCACGATAAGCGTCGCCTGAGGCTTCTTTTCTGCCGATATGACTGTAAAGATGATAACTCCGTGTCTACAGCACAGCAGTGTAGTCACCCGAACATGCTGGTCATCGTCCTAACCCAACCTCGCTGGGGTAAAACAGCCCATGCTGAGTTTCCAAACTCACCCAAATTGTGTTAACCCAGCAGTTTGTAGTGTGTGTGTGTGTGTGTGGGGTGGGGTTTGTGTGATATATGTTTTAGATTCAGAGTAGAGAGCTTTGTTCTGATTTATTGGTCGTTTTATAGCGAGGTGAATTTACTTGCCGTGTGGCTCCAGGGGCTGTAGAGGTGACAGCGCCGTCTGTAACACTGAGATATGACCTCATTCTGACCCTGCCGCAGGCAACAGGAAGTGTGTGTGTGTGTGTGTGTGTGTGTGCGATTACCTGCGATCAGAAACGAGGTGTTTATATTAATGTGTGTTTAAACGCTTGGAATTGTGTGAGGCACAAAACACAGACAGAGATGATGACAAAAGGCATTACTGGTCCTATCTGGCTGATTGCATCCACAGGGTTTGTGTGTGTGTGTGAGTGTGTGTGTGCGTGTGTGTGTGTGTGTGTGTGTGTGTGTGTGTGTGTGTGTGTACAGCTCAGAGCACTTTTCATCTAGGGCTCGATGCTGATTAAAGTTCGTGCTAAAAGCCGCCTTCACATTATTTTTGTGTGTGTGTGTGTGTGTGTGTGTGTGTGGATATATACAGTACATGGAATATAACTTCAAGACATCTATACTCTCTCTCTCATTTCTCTTCAACCACCTGTTGAATGTAGGCCATCAAATCCAAAAATAATGGCACCCTTCATTAAAAAAAATCTTTGAAATGATATATACAAGCAATTAATTATACTTTGTGCATTAAAAATATGGAGATGATTATTTTTCCTGTTCCTGCTTAAATTAGTGCTGTTTTTTTATGCAAAATGCTTGTTCGAAAATTATTGGCACCCCTGTAAATTAATATTATGTGAAGCCTTTTCTAAGGTACAGTATTCCTATTTTTAAAAAAAATAATCCTTCAAAATAATCCTTACTGTATAATTAATTAAAAAACAAACTGAAGTGAAAAAGGGTTAATGAGAAATCTGAATATGAAGGCCATATTTGTAAATCATTATAACTCTAATAATGCCTCATAAAGCTCTAATAATCTGCTCTAAATAAGCAATAATGACCTGTGAATAATTATAGAGCATCTGTAATACTTATTAAGAAAAAATATTAATTATAATCAATATTATTAAAAAAAAACTACATAACCATTTATGAATTATAGATTAAATTATTCCTCATTCTACATCAGTTTTTTTTTACAATGTACTATGAACACATTCATAACATGTTATAATGCATATAATTAGCACTGAGAACAATCTCATATTCATATTTATTTAATCTTTAATATGCAGTGTAAGTGCATAAGGATTAGAAAATCCATGTCTAGGAAAAAAAACGACATAAAAATATACATTTTTTTTTTTTTTTAAACTTTCTCTTTTCTATCTGGTTACATCCCGAGTTGTTTTCCTATAAACCAGTAAATTGGTGTTTCTTTTCACTTTTTCTGTCTCCTTTCAGAAATGGTTGCTCGAGCAGAGCGACATAAAGTGAGACCTGGGGACAGCGTTATATTAAAAACTTCATGTGGTTCAATATTTCTCTTCCGGGCTTTTAATTCAGCCGTTTCTTCGTTTTGTCCAGCTGTGAAAAAGCTCCGGGGTCTGAGTTAATTTACAGCCTGTAAAGAAACGTGGCCTTTCCCTGGCACGTCAGTTACGAGCACATGCAGCGATAATGCTGAAATGGTGTTCAGGTTCTTCCACAAGGTCACTGCTGGCTGAGGACGAGTTTAGAAAGCTGTCTGTGTTCACACCTGGGAATTTGCGAGTAACAGGATGCATGTACGTGAGAAGGTGCAGCAAAAAGGTGCTGCAGAACTGATGTGTGTTCGTGATGCTTGACCCGGGTTGCCAGATTTACATGACAAAATCACCCTAATAGACAAGTCGTAATAAACACAGTATTAAAGGAGGCAAACCTTAATACATGAATGACGAGCGTTGCAAAATAATTACGATATGAGAATTAAACACTGCACACTGTAACCATAACAACGCTCTAACCAGTCCTAGCTAGTATCAGCTAACTAATGGGTTACATGCACAAACATTTCCACATTCCTCTTAGGCCAGGTTCACACCTAGCATTAACATGCGTCCTGGCTGTTCGGAGTGTAAATAGTCAGCATCTTGTAGACATTTTGTGCTCCGATCACTCAAACCCCATTCTGAGGTGATCTGGGAAGCGTATGACCACATCACATTTGTAGCGTGAGCACGAAAGCGTCTCGATGCGTCAGCAACACAGGACCAGCTAACCGACTGCATCACTGCCTTAGCGAGACTTTGGAAATGGAGCTGAATGGTAGAGATCTCCAGTGCTAGGCTCACGGATAAAGACGACGCTATAACAGCAGCTGCTTTTCATAGCTTCATTCAGCATCTCTCTCACTCGTTTATAAGTTTTAAAAACGTTTTAAACAGGTGCATGAGATAGGATAGGAGAAACAGCAGAAGACTGACGTAATAAAAGTGTGTGATGCCTTTCCTCCTGCGGAAACGATATATGAAATCCGATCACAAGTGCTCACTGGAGACGCATTCATAATACCAGGTGTGAAAAGCCGTGTGTCTCAACTGTACACTCGTGATCCGATCACGCAGGACGCATGTAAATGCCAGATGTGAACAGGACCTGAGCGCCTCTTTCACTAAACTCACAATTGCGATATTTTACACTTAAGAGCTAATGTAAGTGATCAATCCAAGTGAAGTTCAGCAGATATGTAAGAACACTTGCAAAGCCTCTTCTAGTAAGATGGAGAAAGGTTTTGAAGTGTATACTGCAGCATAAATACACATCTATGAACGTAAGATAATACCTATGAACAGAAACCAGTGTCCAAGCTAATGTTAGCCCACACAAACTAGCTGGTGTTGTTGCTAACTGGTTTGTAGACACATACATTAAATTATTACGTGTGACAATTTATCATGTCAATCTGTTTTTTTTTTTTAAACCACAATAACCAGCAGTGCTTTCTTCCTTTGTTTTTAAAATGCTCTGTCTTAAATACATTACAGCGGACACTCATCAACAATGCTAACGGAAACACAAGAGACCGGAATGCAAGTAGCTGATTAGCCTCGCTTTGCTCTGTAGATTAGACGTCAGTAATGCAGATGAAACACAGATCTGGTGATGAGGAGGATGTTTGTCTTCGCTGTAACTTTGAAAGCAGAAAATCAAGAGAATTTGAGCGATCTAACAACACCTGTTCTACCGTCCATGTTTTTTCATTTGCTTCTGCACAGACTGTTGTAGCTTTACAGTTTCTATTTACAGTCTTTTATTTTCCGATAATGAAAAACACGTCCGGTTTCACAGCATGTTTCATTCCTGTGTTCTGCGACGTTAATCCTCCTTCCAAACATTAATTACACTCTTTCAGATTTCTCATTTAGGCTGGCCACGCGGGGGTTCGAATGAGTTATTACTGGGTTCTGACACCCTCTGGACCCCCTCCATAAAAACCGTGGTGTGTGTGTGTGTGTAATTGAATGTGTGTTTTCACCAAGCTGATGCAATAAATGGGCGAGTCACTGAAACCCAGGCGACACATAGAACCCTCCTTGTGTGTGTGTGCATGTGTGTGTGTGTGTGTGTGTGTGTGTGTGTGTGTGTGTGTGTGTGAGAGAGAGAGAGAGAGAGAGAGAGAGTTGGGAATCTGTTTGATCTGGGCCACACATATAAATGTAGGTGTGTGTCATGTTTTGGAGGTGTGTGTATGTGAGAGAAAGCGAGAGAGACAGAAAGAGACGGAGAGCGAGAGAGAGACACACAGAGGGAGAGAGAGAGAGACAGATAGAAAGACAGACAGAGGGAGAGAGAGACAGAGAGAAAGACAGAGGGAGAGAGAGAGAGTCAGACAGAGAGAGAGAAAGAAAGACAGAAAGAGGCACACAGGGAGAGAGACAGACAGACAGAAAGACAGAGAGAGACAGAGGGAGAGAGAGAGAGAATGAGAGAGTGAGACAGACAGACAGAGGGACAGACAGAGGGAGAGAGAGAAAGAGAGAGAGAGAGAACGACAGGGACAGAGGGACAGACAGAGGGAGAGAGAGAAAGAGAGAGAGAGAACGACAGAGACAGAGGGACAGACAGAGGGAGAGAGAGAAAGAGAAAGAGAGAACGACAGAGACAGAGGGAGAGACAGAGAGAGAGAGAGAGAGAGAGTTAGTGTTAACATTGTGAAGAATACTTTATTCAGTGTGACACAAGTGTGACCTAAATTAACCAAGCCCCGAGAGTGTGAGTGTGTGTATGTGTGTGTGTCTGTGTGAAGTGTGTGTGTGTGTGTGTGTGTGTGTGTGTGTAGGCTGTTTGTGTTTATTCACACAGCTGCACTGAGTGATGAGACACTTAAATCATCTGTCAGGCTGTAATTATCGTGTGGATCTTCTGGGATCTGAACTGGATGTGGAATTCCTTTATCACAGGAAAGCTGAAGAAAACTAGCACAAAGACAGAACGTTAAAACACTTCCATCAGTCGAGTGATTCCTGAGAAACACGTCTTTAAAGTTAACGTGAGCTGTACTGTTGCGTGTGTACTGCGTGTGTTATGAATGTGCTCGTACTCAGTGGATCACAGCTGATGATCAGGTCGTTAGTTTGTGATATGTAAATCTATTATATAACGCGTTTGTGATGTAAATTCGCTCCAACGTTACAAACGACACCGAGAACGCAGATTTACAATAAGACCCGGTTGAGCACGAGCATTCAAGTGTGACATTAATCAGTAGTTCCACTTCATCGTTAGTTCACCTCCTGTTTGTCGTTTTTGGACTCACGTTGTTGTTTTTCCGCATTTCGCCTTCTCTTCTACGCAATACGCAGCTCTTAACGTTATTCTTGAGGCCTTTGACTTAACGCTTTATGTGCACTATCGCCACCTACTGGGCTTAGATGAGCATTTTCAAATTGTTTCAAGTTGTTTTCAAAAGCACTGTTCACGTGGACAGGAATTTTTTATTTTTTTTTACACAGAGGGATAGATACTGTATCTGTACACACCTGAACAGAGCCTCATGACGTCAAAGCATTTCTGAGTTACGGCTGTTTAAATCCGACAAGCTCCGCCCCTAAATGAGTATTCAGCACATTTTGAAAACCAGAAAGAAATAAAACACTCCGTGTCACGCTGTTACAGTAATGTAATCAGTGACAGTGTGATGTGATGTATTTTCCAATAACATCGCATCCTGAAGTGTTTTATTCCTCTTATACTACAGCTACTTATAAAAACGCAGCTTGCCATGTTAACGAGAAACCACAAAGAAGCATAAACTCCTCTGTCCTGAAGACGTCGGAAAGTTTCCAGTTTTATCTCTGACTGTTATATAGCGCTGACACTGGAGACTCCTTCCATAAACGTTACATTAACATCTCCTTAGAGAAAACTTCACCATACCATCGATTACACACTTCGGAAGTCCTAATGAAAGAGCTGTTACTATGGAAACGATAACGTATTAGAACGAGCGCGTTGATGTTACCGTGTGATTTGAAAATGGATCGCTAGAAAATAGAAAGTGAATCAACACAGTCTGACCAATCAGAATCGAGCATTCAGCAGCGCTGTGTGTATAAAGTGTTGTACAAGCTGTCATGTGGAGGTTCCATCTGCTGCTCAGTTCTGGGTTAAACCTCGTCAGCATGGTGCCGTGTGTATGTATGTGTGTATGTGTGTGTGTGTGTGTGTGTGTGTGTGTGTGTGTGTGTGTGTGAGAGACGGTGGACATCGGTCACTCAGATGTCCATCTGCAACCGTGGGTGAAGTAGAGATACAGATTGACTGGAGGATGGTCTCAGGATTGTGGATGACTCTTTCACTGGGCAACATATCATGTTATAATGCATTCATAAGGCATTATACACATTGTTATTTTTATTTATGAAAATTCACGACACATTATAGCTATCTTTGTTATGCATTATAAAGCCTCAACATGGTGCATTGTAAGTACTGTTCATAAAATATTACATCACTTCGCATAGTCCTTTATAACAAGATATAATGGTGATATAATGCGTTATAAGCATTACTTGCTTATACTGTAGTAATGCAGCCTTTTAATCATTTATAAATGCATTATAAACAGTGCTACAAACTGTAATGCCTTTTCATAATTATAATGATGTGTATAATGCCTTGTGAATGCATTATAACATGTTATGAATATATTCGTAAGTCATTTTACCTATGACCTTCATAGAAAGTGTTAACAGAATCGGGACTTCCTGAGTGCTCATTGATCAGCTCTGTCTCTGGCTTCTCTCGTTTTTTTTTTTTTTTTCTTTCCGCTGTTTCTGACATTGATTTTTCTAGCCTGGAACATAAATGATTGAATATTATGCAGTTCGTGTTCATTTGTTTTCATCACTCATGTTTTTGTTTACTGATTAGCAACGGTTGTCGACCAGGAATCTTGTCTATTACTGCTAATCATACAAAAAAAAAAAAAAAAGGAAATTGACAGAAAACTACTCCGAGTAGCTGGAACTCTGTATTTCTGTATTTTTGTGAAGAGAGTGTGTTGTATAAGGAGGACTCTTATGTTAGCCATTTAGCTAGCATTAGCAGTAAAGATAGCAAATGTTTATGAAAAACTCTCAGTAGTTCTGAATTAGTTTATGCTAGCTCTGAGAACCATGAATAATACAAACAATTATGAATTTGAAATTCTGTTAGCTAGTTAGTAAATGTTAGCAGTTAGTCCAGGCTTTCTATCTGGCAAATGCTAACAGTGAAGATAATGAACATTTTTAATATGGCTCAGAATCCTCTCAGAAATCCTGTCAGGTTAGCTTATATTAGCTATCAGGCTAATAGGTTGCGAGGTTAGCTGGCTAATCTTAATTCTTTGTTAGCACTGTTTTCTATTTGGCTGATGATAACAGTGAAAATTAGACATTTTTAAAATATGACTTTCAGAAATTCAGTCAGGATAGTGATTCTGTAAGCTAGCTGGTTATTTTTAGCAGTTAGCTAGTTAGCAAAAGTTGGTTCAAGTTTTCTATCTGTCTGCTGACAGTGAAGATGATTTAGCTTACAATCCTTTCAGAAATCCTGTCGGGATAGCTCATGTTAGCTAGCAGGCTAAAAATTGCTGTTAGATCATGTAACTGGGAAATTATAGCAATTAGCACGTGTTAACTAGCTGGCTAATGCAAGCTAACTAACAGTGAATATATGAATAAATAATAGTAAAAGTTATAAACATGGCCTACAATGTCCTCTCGGAAATCCTGTCCAGTTAACCCATGCGATTCAGTTAGCTAACATTAGCAGTAGATATTATGAAATAAAAAGTATAAATAGATATTATTTACACATAGGCTTTGAGTTTGTTGTCTCAGACGAAAATCGTACATCGTAAAAGAATCCTTTGGTCGTGAGGTGAGATAGCGGTCTCGAATGCATGATGCATGATGGGATTTAGTGCCACTGACACCAAAGACCATTTTTATCAGAGCTGCTATGACGCTCGTGTAAAATCCACCAATAGGATTCAATTTTATTTAAGTAGCGCTTTTAATAGTGGACTCGTGACGGCTACAAATACATTAGTGGCGATGATGAAACGTAAATAAAACGTTAATGGACAGACAAAATCTCCTTATTACCTCAAACTCGGTTGAAAAATATTTGTGTTTAAGCAAATCTGTTTTCCGAACGAGGAAATCTATGGATCACGCTGATTGATGATGTAAACAGAACGTAGTAATTTCCTTTAAACGCAGGTCTATCGTTAGAAGATCTTCATCATTTAATCTGACATGGAGAACACACACAAACACACACGCTATCACACACACACACACACACACACACACACACACACACACACGCTATCACACAGTATGTTATAGAGTTTGGCCAAGATTTTATTGTGATCTCTAACAGCGTGATGTAACGTGATTGTCATTTTCTTCTCCTTGCTTGTAGAGTCTCTCCCTGTCTCCTGTAGAGGTCACTCTACACCAGTTTTCCACGCTCTCTCTCTCTCTCTCTCTCTCTCTCTCTCTCTCTCCTTCCGTGTTTTTCAGCCTCTTCTTGACACTCAGTGATGCACAATGCAACCTCTTTCTACAAAAACTTTCTTCTCTCAAGGACTTACAAGACTGCATTGTCTCTTAAGTCTTATCTATAGCCCGATGTGCTAGCATTATGCTTGAGAGAGCTGATTTGCTCTGTTTGCTATCTTGTTTTGCTATCTGTTTTGCCCCTGCATCACCTCTTCTTATCTTATACATTAATTCCAGAGCAGAACTATAAGTCCTGGGTTTCTGCTCGCTGCTTTTTATTGAAGTTGCAGCTCGTGTTTGTGGCGCACGTCATGCTCTGCATAGAAATCAGTGCATTTATCAGAGCATAAAATATCTTCAGTACTGCAATGTGTGTTTCTGTCAGGTTCATTTGGTGCCATCCAGATGGGAATCGGGTGATAAACTCTATTGACGAAAGTGAAAATGAAAGCTTTATCACTTTTAAATAGAAGCGCTATTAGAAATAAATAAGACAGAAGCCTTTATGCATCTATGCATGTTCATACAGGAAATATTAGCTCACTAGCTGTCATATTTGTTCCGCTGTATGGTTTAATTGTAGGGACGTGACCTCATGGGAGACACGAAGTGGAAAATAAAAAAAACATTAATCATTAAAAGCCTCACCACATCAATTCTGACCTGAGACGTTTATTACTCCTGTGCAATTCATGCAGCTGTAATGAGTCTCTCAGTATCAACATTGTCATACTTTGAACAAATTCCTTCATTGTCCGACTTGATCGTCTCATAATTCTTTGTGTTTATTAGAAATAATTAAGGCAGGGATGCCATTATTTCCAGTAAGTGCAAAAGTTTGCATCCCCCATTGTTGAATAGAAGAAAATACCTTGATTTCTACAATTTATCTACATATCTACATGTACGAGGTTTTCCAGGACGAATTTGTCTTTGATTTGGGGAAAAGGATCCAAAAACTTCACAGAACAACTATGCAGCAACTATGAAGCTGTAATGTCATTCATTATGCATCCATTATTGAGCCTTTCTCACAAAGAAATAAATGAGATATCATTGCAACCATGTCCTAATGACGTAATTAGGTGGGTGGAGACACCACTGAGATCTCAAATAAAGAGAATAATCAGCATGCAGTTAGTGAACGTTGCATTTGATTGACAAAGAAGAATTGCGCAAATGGCATCGTATGTAAAGCATTCATAAATCCATATTCCATATTCATAAATCATTGTGCTTATCGTTCATTCTCTGCTGTTCCTGATTCCCTGTAAGTATTTTTATAAACGTGCTCATGAGCGATGTGTTCATGCTCATTTTTGTGCACTAGTTAGCATACGCTTTTTTCAACACACTGTAGCATTTCATAACAACTGTAATAAACACATGATGGAAATCCCGTATGGCTTCATATGATGATTCTATTATCATCTATTATCATATATTATCACTAAGTCAATAGAGGTTTTGTAAAGGGCTTGGCATGATACGGTGCATTGATTTATATCTGAATACATTTTTTTTGCTTAATCTACTTTCTTAAATATAGAATCCTTCAGGCTTCTTCGGTTTTGCCCCTCTGAGGCAACTCTTAAAGATTTTATGTAGAACCAGAAAACCCTTGAGGGGTATGTTAGAGGGGTCAGCCAATCAGAAAGCAGTATTTTCCATTGCCATGGTTTAAAATAACTTATGTACAGTATGTATTATAAGATCTGTCATAAAGCATATTCTAACTAGGGACAACTTGATGTAAACTGTCATGGCATCAATTATCGGTAACGGTAACATAACACAGCTATGGAACTTAACTGAACATAACTGTAATAACAGTTTATGACATGGTTATGCCAGTCTTATGATACGGAATTCAAAGTAAATGTTATCCATGACAGAGACTATGCCACTGTTTCATTGTAAAGAAACTAGTCAGTAGCTTGTTATATTTTGTACACTTTTCTGGCTAGAAGATTCAGGATCTTGAAGGCTGCAATCTGATTGGCTCTCAGCCTGATATGGTCAGTGGATTAGAAAAATGCTAAACGTACCTCTCTTATAAGTAATTCAAAAGTTTAGATTGAAGCAGGTAGTGGACGGTAAATGAGATGCCCTTGTTTGTGGTTGGTCTAATACAACACCAGTTAAAATGGCCTCTTCCTGTGAATGTTCTAAAAAAACGTACAACGGATGAGTTTTCTTATACGCATTTATACTCATTCTGTCCTTCCTGCCATCTTTTCCTTTTCCCCAGGGCCTGGATTTTGCTGCATTTACAGGCTACATGTTCCTGGGCATCTGCCTGGTGCTGCTGACCTCCTTTCCCTTTCTGAGGATTCTCTACTGGAATAAGAAACTCTACAACAAAGAGTCCAGCGAGATTGTGGGTGAGTGGCGAAGTTGGAGAATAAAATAAACATGATAAACACGTGATAACCTGTACATAAACATGGTACCGAGATAAATGGTAATTTTATTAACAAACACAACAATCTATGTATATGCATGAGTATGCAAATTAGAAACACACTCATGCCATCGGGGAATCCCAGAAAGCTAGCCGGCTAGTTAAATGCTAGCCAGCTAGCTTGGATTTGTCACCAGTTGATATGCACGAGTTGGATTTCAGTAGCATTATCATTTATGTAAGAGCAACCAAACCTACCTAAATATATTTCACGTTGCCATAACAACCATGATTTCATTTATTATCAGTGTTAACTAACCTGGCTAGCTGTCTAGCTTAGCACTCATGTTGTGTGGATAAACACCTTTGGGTACCACATTGTATACCACATTTTTTTTGTGGATATAATTTGCACATCATATGTGCTTCTGACATCATGAATTGAGCTTATACAAAGCCCCGCCCCTGAATAATTGTAATAAACTGCGAAAGTGCTGAGAAAGTGTCTTAGAGATGATTTTTCCAGTTTTTCAGGGACTTCTGGTTTAGGCCACACCCACTTTTACATTTAAATCCAAATACAGATACGGAGTGTGGCATTGCATTACACCCCAATATATCAGAATCGGTGTCCAAAATGAGGTAATCAATCAAATCATACACTTTTTTAAAGCTGTATTTATCCTCAAATACAGATCTGTGGCTTTAGCATAAGTTTAAGTCTTTCACACACTTGGAGGATCAGGTGGTGAGAGTGTCACTGTGTCACATATAATACTATATTAATTCATCCCATTCAAATTCCCGTTAAAGCTCCTGCCACTGCCTCAGTGTCACGCTGAAATACAGTGTGATCTCTCACCAGATGTGGCTCACGATGATGACCTCATAAATATACCATTAAACTGGTGCCTGTACTTTTTCTGCTGCATACTCATCCCATTTTTACTGAAGGGCCCTTTACCAAATGATATACCACTTTTTATTTTATTATTATTATCTCATTTCCGACACTTTCCTCCAATATTCCCTTTAGCCTTATCAGACGATCCTGTTCCGACTCTAACACTGCTCTATTAAATCTATAAATCCTGTCGTAGGTGAAGTCCACGTGTCCTACGAGGCACAAAGCATGGACGTGCTGCGGTGTTTACGGTTTGTCTGAGTCTACAATTGGAGGCCATTTGTGTCTCGCTGATATTACATTCACAAATCTGTATGTAGGTTAAAGGTGCAAGAACTTCATGCTTTAAAACGCTCATAAAATCTATAGCACTCGACAACACAAAACCAACACCTGACAGGTAATAACGATCACTAATTTGGAGTTTATACCTCACACAGATCCATGTAATACACAACAAAGGGTTCTTCAAGGGTTCTTTAAGGGTTCATTGGATTATTAAGGGTTATTAGCTTCCAGACCACGGTTCGATCTGAAACAGTTTATGATAGGGAAACACTTAAAACCTTGAAGTGTTCTTTGGTTCTTCTTCTTCTTGTATCTATATCTTCATGCTAAATTGTTCAAATTCCAACAGTAGACCAATCCAAAGCTGTGATATTTTGGAGAAAGAGAAATTGTTGTTCACAGTGAACTCAGATTCAGCAACTGAAGTCCAAAGGTTATGTCAGTATTTCAGTGGGGAAAGTTCCTCGTGTTCAGAGTTGGGTTACGCACCTGCTTAAGTGGATTATCTAGGCTCTGCATCCCGATCTGCAACCTTGTCCGAGACGGAGTTTTTCAGTAGCATCTAAACCACCAAATTTGGTTTAATTTAACACTATGGCATCCACTCAAATTTGATTTGCCGCTTTGGTTGTCCCTCTGGGGAAATCCTTCAAGCTTGAAGTGTTTTTCTACCTAAAATGGCTCCAAGTAGAACCAATGAATCTTGAAGAACCTTTCTTTTCTAAGAATGTGTGTGTGTGTATTAACTGGTAACTCCAAATTATTGCTCATTAATTTCTTCTTAATACATCAAACCTGGCAGGAATTTAACATTTAGCTATCTTACTACTTGGTACACTCTTAGAGAAAAAATGGTTCTTTAAGGGTTCTTCAAAGGTTCATTGCATAATTAAGGGTTCTTAGCTTCCAAAAAAGGGTTTACTTTGTTGTAGGTTTCTGTTAAGCATTATCCCAGAGGAACAACCCTTAAAGGTTCCTCCTTTTGTTAAGCCAGTACTTTTAAAAATATAAGGTATGTTGGCTTAAATAATAAATCAAAGTAGTGAAATAAAAGAAGAAAATAACAATGTTGGTTTTTTTTTTATTTAACGTTACAGTTTAGAGTTTTTCTTTTCTTCTTTTTTTTTTTTTTTTTTTTTACCATTTTAGAAGATTGCAAGCGACACGAGCTCGGTCTCAGATTTTATAGCATGTCCTTGAACACACAAATATGTTTAATTCATAAATCACACACACATCTGTCAGTTGTTCTGCATGCAATCACAAAACCCTGAAAGAAAAGGTGCAGTTTTAATTATCCACTCATTCTTAAGTCTCTTCAACATCAAACATGTTTGTTCTTTGAACGCTGACCTCTTAAAAGGCTCCAAAGATGCGTTGTCCAAAAGACTGACTGCATAATGCATACACAGCTCATTAATAAGCATGAATAAACAGTACGCAGATCCAGTGTGTGATTTACCTGAAAGCTTTAGTTCTGTGTGTGTGTGTGTGTGTGTGTGTTTGCACCAGGTGAGAATTAAGATCAAAGCATTTCATTGAGAACAGTATGCACAAATTAAACAGTGATATAATAATTCATAAAATCTACAACATTATAAAATTGTTTTCTGACATATAAAAAAATTGAATTAGAATTTTTTTGCTGTTGTTTGCTGATCCAAGTAAGTCAGCATCAAGTTATTGTGTATCTCCTATTTTATGAATGATTTGTGAGATTTTGGAGAAAAAGAAAAAGCAACTTTACTCTAAAAGTTACATCAGTAGTTACGTGGGGAAAGTTCCTGGTATTCAGAGTCGGGTTACGCAGCTGCTTAAATGGAGTTTCTGAGCTTCACATTCAGATTATTAAAATCTCCTGCATGTGGTTCACGCCTCCGAGATTGGCAGAATTTTTTTTTTAGTAGAAGCATCAGAGATGTAATATTAAGTTTCTTAATATTGTCTAGACTTCTACCTTTATATACAAACACTCACCTTTAAACCTGAGTTAAAAAATGCAGAGTGAAGAAGAAAATTGTATTTTCCTTTGCTTTCAAATGTAATATTATGTAACATAAATGCAAGAGACTATTTAAAAATAAATACTAAAAAAACTAATATGACGATATATGAACGAGAAGATGGTGCGCTTTGAAATAAATATATGTTCATATATTACTGCATGAATAATCCTATTGTAATTATCACATTAATCACTGGTTTCATTTAACAAAATCATTCTACATGTATTATTTAAAGTCCACACACATCCTGTTATTTTGCATTTTATTTATTTATTTTAATATCATGCTTCAACAGTTACCAGCGAACACAACTTAATGAAGGCCTGAGATACTAAATTGAGGTCATGAGATCGTAACGTGTGTGTGGAATGTAATCTAATATTTTTGTCGTGCTTTTTAACTCACTATTTTGATTGGTCAGATTAATAAAATAATGGCAATGTTTTTGTTAGCTCGATGCTTCCTCCTGTAAAGAAAAGGTATACATGAGAGAGGAGTTATGTTTCCAATTGTCAAAAAAGTCCCAGAAACTCAGAATCACATTCATCCAGAACCAAGTGTCAGGAAAGACCCAGAAACTCAGGAACCAGAAAAAACTCCAGATACTCAGAACCATGTGATCAAAACGACCCAAAAATTTATAACCATGTTTATCCAGAAAAAACACAAACTTGGAACCATGTTTATCCAGAACCAAGTGATGGAGAACATCACGAAACATCTAGAAGTAATTACCAGAGAAGACCCAGAAACTCAGAACCATGTTTATCCAGAACCAAGTGATGGAAAACATCCAGGAATATCCAGAACTAATTACCAGAGAAGACCCAGAAACTCAGAATCACATTCATCCAGAACCAAGTGTCAGAAAAAGCCCAGAAAATCAGGAACCATGTTTATCCACAACCAAGTGATGGAGAACATCACGAAACATCTAGAAGTAATTACCAGAGAAGACCCAGAAACTCAGAACCATGTTTATCCAGAACCAAGTGATGGAAAACATCCAGGAATATCCAGAACTAATTACCAGAGAAGACCCAGAAACTCAGAATCACATTCATCCAGAACCAAGTGTCAGAAAAAGCCCAGAAAATCAGGAACCATGTTTATCCACAACCAAGTGATGGAGAACATCATGAAACATCTAGAAGTAATTACCAGAGAAGACCCAGAAAATCAGGAACCATATTTATCCAGAACCAAGTGATGGAGAACATCACGAAACATCTAGAAGTAATTACCAGAGAAGACCCAGAAACTCAGAACCATGTTTAGGAGAAGCAAGTTTTAGAAAAGTCCTGTAAACTCAGAACCAGAAAACACCCAGAACCAAGTGTTCTGAAGCCTCAGATGGCGTACATGGTGGCCAAAGTTCAGATCCCAGAGCTTGGGCTCTCCTCCAGATCTCAGACACTGTCCTCATAAGCAGCTGTCCTTCCACCAGACACTTCATCACGGTTGCACCTTCTCCATTTTCTCTCCAATCTCATTCCACACCTGAGCCCTCCTCAGCACACCTGAGAGTAATACAATGGAATGAAGATTACAGACTATTCACATAATAGTTCCTCTTCAATAACCCTCTTTATACGCAGCAGTGCTTCTTGGAATACAGATTTTTCTGAATTCTCCTCTTCAAGGTCTCGCTGCTGGCATTCATCCACAAGCGCCACAAAAGCCTTTCTCTGGAGTCGCGATGTTTCTGTTCCGTGTCACTCTGGGGCTCGCTGCACAGTGGGCACTGCTGCAATTTAAAGCAATTCATTTTAGAAATCATTTCAGTGATGGTAATTTACATGCATGTACATTTACATCAAGTGAATTATGTCATTAGAAGCCCGCTGATAGGCACTCGACGCAAAAGTGGGCTCGAAAAAGTAATTAAAGTGGCCTGGAGGCACTGGTATTTTTGATGCGTGGTGATTTGAACATTTCGAGTTTGAGAGAAATCTTTCATGCGCTGTTGACCGGCATGAGATTGGGTTTTGTAAACGTGTGCAGGATAGACGTTATTACTTTCACTGCAGGAACCTTTTTCGGGAACCTTTTACGGAACAATCGCAAAGGAGTTTGTATTTACTGCTGTACAGTAGATCTCTGGGAACTCAGTGCTGTTATCAATCACGAAAAGAAACATTTTTTGTTGCTTATCCCCATGTTCACACTATCGCCTGTAGTTTCTTTCTTGTAGGCGTGGCCTTTCTGTTTTATTTGTTTTTAATATCTAACAGTAGCAGCGACATTAAATCAAAAGCTATTACATCTAAAGGTAGCTAGTTAAACACGAATCAAACCGTTTTTATGGTATGAACAGAGACACTCTCGTGTGTATACACTTAAAAAAAATCATATTGTATTTT
Source organism: Pangasianodon hypophthalmus (assembly GCF_027358585.1). Taxonomy (NCBI): domain Eukaryota; kingdom Metazoa; phylum Chordata; class Actinopteri; order Siluriformes; family Pangasiidae; genus Pangasianodon; species Pangasianodon hypophthalmus. Next base: position 1,564,879 of record NC_069711.1, on the reverse strand, counting down.
ACATTTTCTGACATTCCCCATTCCTTTTCATTGCCGTTATAGTTGACATGTGATTATGTTCTGTGAATTAGGACATAAAAACTGTTTTTAAATGGTTTTCTTTTGACCATCTTTGCCTGTTGCACAATTTATGTAACTATTCGGTGAAAATCACCTGCAACTCATGCAATTTATCAGACTGCACATGCAAATTAGCCTCATTATTTTGGATCTCGGTAAATCAGCATCTATTAGCCATCATTGCCCAATAAATAGAAGAATTTCTGCTTTAAAAGGAAGAAAGGCGAGCATTTTCTCTCCGTGAGTCTTCCTGTACAGTGTCTGCCGTTCACAATTCCTATTTTATTCTGCCTGTATGAGGTTATTGGGTTCAGGGCAAACACTATCAGCCTGTATATTGGAGAAGCAGAGCGCAATGATTCAGGACAACAGGAGGTACACATCTCACCAGTCCTCTGCCTGTTTGTCCGATCTGGAAGACCATCACGACACATGCTGGTGGCTTCTCCATGCCAGTCCAATTTCAAATCTATAAAGCTGAGAGACCCCGCGGTGCCAGCTTCCATGGTACCAAACTCCCGCTGCCAGAACCGCCTGGCTAATATTGTTCCTCTTTGAGACATTTCAACTGAACTGTGTGTCAATTAACTAAGGAATAATACACAATGTGGTGTGCTGTTATAGGAAAATAATCAGCGAGGCGGATTTACTGTTACCACTCCGAAGTTGATTATTTTACTATAGAAACGAGCGATTTAATACTGTATATTGATAAAAAATAAATTTATATAAATAGATATTAATATAAGCTCCACTCAAAGCTGCTGTTATAGAAAATGAATCAAGCTTGTTACCAGTCAGAATCCTGTATTCAGCCAAAGTGCTCTCAGTAGTCTGAGTTCTCTCAATAACAGCACCAGCAGACAGAATAAGGCTCTGCTGATGGAGATCCAGTCTGATCCTCATGATGAAAGTGACTTTTACACATCCAATATCATCAGTGTTTGCTGCGGAGTAGATGGACCCATGCTCACAGCGTCCACTTCGCCATCACCAGCTTCCCACTGCTCCTGCATTCAATATCATACCAGAAATAAATATGTAAAAAAGCTTTAAAAAGGCTTTGAGCATACAGGATGCGCATAAATATATAAAAGCTGATTGAGTACACAGTGAGAGAAGAGCGCTCTCAACCCCATAAATGAATCAAAACCATAGAGGGAACTTTATTTCCTACTATCTTTATTGTGTTAAAGAATAAAATGTCACCCGTGCGAGGCAACTCCGCATTTTCCCATAAGCATATTTCCAGAGGAGTGCTACTCATTTTAGGCGTGGATGAAAATGAAATTTTCTGTTGGTTTGTTCTTGTCTGCAGAGCTGAAGCACGAGATTCTGGTGTGGAGACAGACAGCACAGCGGATCAACCCCGCCAGCCGAGAGGAGACTGCTGTCAAGTGTCTTCTCATGCAGAAGGTTCTCAACCTGGAGAGCCTCCTGCGCAAGAAGCTCCGGACCTTCCAGAGGTACTACACACACACACACACACACACACACACACCAATGGCAAATACTTCCCAGAATGAATGAATAACAAATTAAAAATTCGCTGTGGAGAAAAAGCTCATGGGCTACATTTATGTTGCCAACCAATTCCAATTCATTTGGATTTCTGACACAGATTGGATATTGTTACATAAAAAGCTCCGATCAGATTTTTTCATGTAGGGTTCACATTCAAATGAGTTTCTAAATCAGAAACATATCTGATATCTGGTCATTCTGGCCATTTGGACTGTAGTCAAGACCGCCATTATCAAGATCAAAGCAAGTCCAAGACCAGAGTCACGACTGAGTCTTAAGGGGGTCAAGGCCAAGTCAAGATCAAGTCCAAATGAAAGTAGGACCGAGTCAAGATCAAGACAGAAAGCCATCAAAACCTTTTCGAGGCCAAGCCTTGACTATCCGGCTTCATTTGTGTGTTGTGTCTGTAAATAGGCTGTTTTCATGTAGAAGAAATTACGTCTTGTCAAGTGTGAAAAGAAAAGACAACACAAACATTATTTTATAAACTCTTGGTCCATATTTAGCAAGCCCAGTGCCCAAGTACAAATTCCAACAAGTCTGAGACAAGTCCAAGTCAATGCAGAAATCGTCTCGAGACCAGACTGGACTCCTACAGCTCTAGTTTCTCTATTCATTTGAAAATTTTACCCCATAACCAAAGGCGTTGTCTCCATTCCACCACTCCTGACTTCTCAGCCTCGACTGCATTACCCTTGAGATTGATGTCGGCAGAAGTAATGTGGTGTTTGACAGAGCAGCAGTGGGGTGTCTTTTACTCCTCCATTATGACTCCCATGATGTTTTGATGACCTGTTAACATATTTTGAAGAAACTCGATGAAAATGATCTCTTCTACGGTAGGAGGTTATATGGATCCTCAGCTCTTTTCAGCTGAGTGCATTCTGGCACGATATAAACACGGGAATTGGATATGGGTCTGGTCTTATGTGTTATATAACGAGGTGAGACAAGAAATCAGATCGGTGTCAAAATATTATGCTTCAAGGCCCACGATGTAAATACAGCCTTAGAGTCCTGGTCATTGTCCAGTACCGTACATAACCAATGGATCAGACGAAGCCTCTGATCTATGCGTCAGTTGCTCACACACCACCGAGCAGCACAATCTGCGACTAACCCCAGGTCTCCAATGGAAATACTCAATAATCAGGTACGAGGGCGTGAATCCCACTGAGTTTAAATCACACCGACTCCGGTGTGAGTCCGGTCTCCTCACTTTGGGTTGTCATTGTAATCAGGGGCTGTTGCAATTTCACTTGAAGGACTGAACCAATTTTATGCCATTTTTTAGTCCGGGATATGTCAGGGTACTTTGATTGTACATGACCGTATAGCGACCCTTAATACTCCAATTTCAGAACAGACTATTTTAAGAAGCGCTTATGAAGCCATTTGTTTGAAGTAGTTCAATATGAAAGTGTAATTGTGGGATAATTAACCTCGGTTCCACCATTAAGCCGTTATGAGATGATCAATTTCAGGATCAAATTTTACCAGGCCAGGTTTAACGAAGGTCAATAAGGCATTTAACTGCTGAGCAAAAGTTGTTGCTAATAGTTAACAGCTCTTCTAACATTTAACTGAATATGCATTAATTAACTGTTATGGATATTCAAATAATTAAAATTAAGCAGAACGCACATACGTAGTACTTATAGGATTATAAACATCTGAAGTACTATTAAGACAGGATAAATTTTTTTCATCCAATGGGATGTGTTTAACTGCTTGCTGTTTTAACTCAATCATTAGCACAACATCTTTCTCAAAGTGTGTTCACAGGACTACAATAGAATACAGTAGAATACAATAACTACCTATGAATACAATAGTGTTCATAGGACTACATGACACCTGCATAAGCCCGTCATGACAACTGACATAAACTAACAAACATAAAAAAAGACTTATTCCAATATCAATCATTTTGATGTAAAGTTGTTATAACAAGTTAATGAAGTGACATAGAGTTTTGCTGGCGTGAGGTTGTGTCATGAAAATCACACCATAATGTAAGAGTCACACTGAGTATCAAAGCCAAACTCCCTTTTTAGAATAAGAGAAAAAGTTCATAACTCTGTTATTACAGTGTCTTAAGAGTCACTGTATAAAACTTAACTGCGTAACTGCCTACACAGCAGAGCATCATCACTGAACCCTCGCTTGTCGAATTATGTCACAACATCACCATTATATGACTGATCCACCATTATAACATTATCTGACTCCACCGTTATATGTATGCTGGCTTATGTCAGTTGTCGTGAAGGGCTTATGTAGGTGTCATGTCACTGTATGAACTCTACCTTGTAGTAAGATGTAGTTACCCTAATGATAAAGGTTAAATCAGTCAGTTTGCACTGAAGATGGAGTTGAAGAAACATTGAAGCACACTAAACTATTTGTTATGACACACTTATGTAGCCATGAAATTGTCATAACACAACCTTATGTTAAACAAAAATGTCTCATTTGATTGGGGTGTTACGTCAACTTCACATCAAACTCGAAGAGCTCTCTATGTCAGCTGACGCTTTTTAGAATAATCCTTTATGAAGGTTTATGTAGTTGTTATGTAGCCATATGAACACTATTTTAAGTAAGGTGTTAAGGTAATAATCAAATCCAAAAGCAAATCCAAAGAAATAACGTGTACTTGTTGATATGGTGAAGTTTCCTGGAGACATTTATTTAACATTTATGGAAGGAGTCTCCAGTGTCAGCGCTTTGTAACAGTCACTAATATTCTCAACGCAGGAATATCTTCAAAAATAGAGGACAAGATGTGTGGTTTGTTTTTGGTCTTCTTTTTGTCTTTGTTTTATTTTTTTCTTTTACCCTCCACCTTGGGTTATTTCAATAAGCCATAAAAGTGATGCCGTTTGTTGAAATATTTTTGATTGGAATGGACTAAAGCCAGACATACTGTGAAAGAATCCTGTTTAAATGAAGCTTAATTCTGTAATTCCTCCACATAACTGTGTTCCAATATAGCGTGATTGCACATTTAGACATTTCTATCCCTCTTAGGCAAATATCCCAAGAGGACAAAAACTGGGAGAGCAACATCCAGGAGCTACAGAAAACGGTAAAGATGAAAATGATTATAATAAAAAAGAGATTTAAATGAATCACAATGATAATGTTCTTCCTGCCCACATGGTTCCTGGTGTAACCCCACTTGACAGTTCCTTTCCTGTTCTGGTGTTATTGTCATATTGAAGAGAAGGAGCACTAATTTCTCTGATTATGGCTGAGAGAACATAATTGGTGTCGGAGAGAGGCCAGTCTACTGTATCTCTCTCCTCCTTCACTGATTCGCTTTGCTTTTTTTTTTTTTTTTTTTTTTTTTTGTACAGCACAGAATCACAGATAAAGTCCTGCTGGTGAAGTGTGTGTCGGTGCTCTGCATAGTCATCTTCATGTTCTTCCTGAACTCCTTTGTAGCTGGGATTCATCTGGAGCTTGGTGAGAATTATTAACCGTTTCCACTTCCAGTATAGACACGTACCAATTGAATGCATTTAAGGAGGAAGTGCTGCACAATTATTCTGCTCCTTTTATAACATGCCTTGAGAGCGATTCTAATTAAGAGAGCAGTATTAGCATAGAAGTTAATTTGTGCATATTTCAAGCCATCTGTTGACAAAGTAATTATTTGCAGCTGGGCCTAAAATACAATAAAACACTCCACCATGGAAGCGGTAAGGCATTCAACAAATATTTGGCTGGGACAACAGAAGGCCTTAATTTTGTTCCTCTCAAGGTTTGAATTTATGGTGTCTTCAGATTAGTCATTAATGTTGAATTCTATACTGCTTTATAAATTATATAATGCTTTTAACACACATTGTCACAAAGAAACTTTACAGAAATCTGCATGCAGATTTAGATCGAGGAACAAAGAGTGGCAAGAAAAAACTCCCAGAGACAACATGAGGAAAAATACCTTAAGCCGAATTCAGTAAAGTTCAAAAGTTATGTCGATATTTACACAGGGAAAAAGCAGCGGGTTACGCAACTCCAGTTCCCTCTGCAGTCCTCATTTTCTATCCCTGATTTTTAGAGGCAGCTGTTTGTGTTTAAAGGCAGTAATCTAATACTGGAAAAACCCCGTAACTGACGCTTCTGCTCAAGAAAAACTGGCGCTACATGCATTACGTGTGTGAACTACATGCAGATCTTTATTACACTTCACTACACTGTACTCCACTAAACTTTACTAAACTCCACTACACTGTACTCCACTACACTTTACTAAACTCCACTACACTGTACTCCACTTCACTTTACTAAACTCCACTACACTGTACTCCACTTCACTTTACTAAACTCCACTACACTGTACTCCACTTCACTTTACTAAACTCCACTACACTGTACTCCACTACACTTTACTAAACTCCACTACACTGTACTCCACTACACTGTACTCCACTACACTTTACTAAACTTCACTACACTGTACTCCACTACACTTTACTAAACTCCACTACACTGTACTCCACTACACTTTACTATACTCCACTACACTGTACTCCACTTCACTTTACTAAACTCCACTACACTGTACTCCACTTCACTTTACTAAACTTCACTACACTGTACTCCACTACACTTTACTAAACTCCACTACACTGTACTCCACTACACTTTACTAAACTCCACTACACTGTACTCCACTTCACTTTACTAAACTCCACTACACTGTACTCCACTACACTTTACTAAACTTCACTACACTGTACTCCACTTCACTTTACTAAACTTCACTACACTTTACTCCACTACACTTTACTAAACTCCACTACACTGTACTCCACTTCACTTTACTAAACTCCACTACACTGTACTCCACTTCACTTTACTAAACTTCACTACACTGTACTCCACTTCACTTTACTAAACTTCACTACACTGTACTCCACTTCACTTTACTAAACTTCACTACACTGTACTCCACTTCACTTTACTAAACTCCACTACACTGTACTCCACTTCACTTTACTAAACTCCACTACACTGTACTCCACTTCACTTTACTAAACTCCACTACACTGTACTCCACTACACTTTACTAAACTTCACTACACTGTACTCCACTTCACTTTACTAAACTTCACTACACTGTACTCCACTTCACTTTACTAAACTCCACTACACTGTACTCCACTACACTTTACTAAACTCCACTACACTGTACTCCACTACACTTTACTAAACTTCACTACACTGTACTCCACTTCACTTTACTAAACTCCACTACACTGTACTCCACTACACTTTACTAAACTCCACTACACTGTACTCCACTTCACTTTACTAAACTTCACTACACTGTACTCCACTTCACTTTACTAAACTTCACTACACTGTACTCCACTTCACTTTACTAAACTCCACTACACTGTACTCCACTACACTTTACTAAACTCCACTACACTGTACTCCACTACACTTTACTATACTCCACTACACTGTACTCCACTTCACTTTACTAAACTCCACTACACTGTACTCCACTACACTTTACTAAACTTCACTACACTGTACTCCACTTCACTTTACTAAACTTCACTACACTTTACTCCACTACACTTTACTAAACTCCACTACACTGTACTCCACTTCACTTTACTAAACTCCACTACACTGTACTCCACTTCACTTTACTAAACTTCACTACACTGTACTCCACTTCACTTTACTAAACTTCACTACACTGTACTCCACTACACTTTACTAAACTCCACTACACTGTACTCCACTTCACTTTACTAAACTTCACTACACTGTACTCCACTACACTTTACTAAACTCCACTACACTGTACTCCACTTCACTTTACTAAACTTCACTACACTGTACTCCACTTCACTTTACTAAACTCCACTACACTGTACTCCACTACACTTTACTAAACTCCACTACACTGTACTCCACTACACTTTACTAAACTTCACTACACTGTACTCCACTTCACTTTACTAAACTTCACTACACTGTACTCCACTACACTTTACTAAACTCCACTACACTGTACTCCACTTCACTTTACTAAACTTCACTACACTGTACTCCACTTCACTTTACTAAACTTCACTACACTGTACTCCACTACACTTTACTAAACTCCACTACACTGTACTCCACTTCACTTTACTAAACTCCACTACACTGTACTCCACTTCACTTTACTAAACTTCACTACACTGTACTCCACTTCACTTTACTAAACTTCACTACACTGTACTCCACTTCACTTTACTAAACTTCACTACACTGTACTCCACTACACTTTACTAAACTCCACTACACTGTACTCCACTTCACTTTACTAAACTTCACTACACTGTACTCCACTTCACTTTACTAAACTTCACTACACTGTACTCCACTTCACTTTACTAAACTTCACTACACTGTACTCCACTACACTTTACTAAACTCCACTACACTGTACTCCACTACACTTTACTAAACTCCACTACACTGTACTCCACTTCACTTTACTAAACTTCACTACACTGTACTCCACTTCACTTTACTAAACTCCACTACACTGTACTCCACTACACTTTACTAAACTCCACTACACTGTACTCCACTACACTTTACTAAACTCCACTACACTGTACTCCACTTCACTTTACTAAACTTCACTACACTGTACTCCACTACACTTTACTAAACTCCACTACACTGTACTCCACTTCACTTTACTAAACTTCACTACACTGTACTCCACTTCACTTTACTAAACTTCACTACACTGTACTCCACTTCACTTTACTAAACTCCACTACACTTTTCTCCACTACACTGTACTCCACTTCACTTTACTAAACTCCACTACACTGTACTCCACTTCACTACACTGTACTCCACTACACTTTACTAAACTCCACTACACTGTACTCCACTTCACTTTACTAAACTCCACTACACTGTACTCCACTTCACTTTACTAAACTTCACTACACTTTACTCTACTTCATTTTACTAAACTTCACTTTACTACACAATAGTCCACTTCACTTCACTTTACTCCACTACACTTTTCTCCACTTCACTTTACTCCACTACAATTAACTTTACTCCACTTCACTTTACTCCACTACACTTCACTTTACTCCACTACACTTCACTTTACTCCACTACACTTCACTTTACTCCACTACACTTTACTTTACTCCACTACACTTAACTTTACTCCACTACACTTTTCTCCACTTCACTTTACTCCACTACACTTCACTTTACTCCACTACACTTCACTTTACTCCACTACACTTAACTTTACTCCACTACACTTTTCTCCACTTCACTTTACTCCACTACACTTCACTTTACTCCACTACACTTCACTTTACTCCACTACACTTTTCTCCACTTCACTTTACTCCACTACACTTCACTTTACTCCACTTCACTTTACTCCACTATACTTCACTTTACTCCACTACACTTCACTTTACTCCACTACAATTAACTTTACTCCACTACACTTCACTTTACTCAACTATACTATACTCGACCACACTCCACTACACTTTACTCCACTTCAGTCCACTTAACTTTACTCCACTACACTTTTTTTCACCTTACTCTACTACACTTTACTTTACTCCACTACAGTTTACTCCACTACAGTTAACTCCACATATGTAATGTAATTTACAGTATTTAATAGCCTTTGGATGCTTTTTGGAACTGTGGCACTATTTGGTGCTGTTTGGGGAAAATAAAATCACTCAAAATAAATGGAAAAACTTGGCCTCCTGGAAATGTGGTGTTAGGATTCAGTCTACACCCAGACTTAAAGTCGAAAATAGGGTCAGCAGGCTGCTGGCCGTTCAGAGCAGGTTGAATTCTGGAAGACTAAATATAATCCACATCTTTATACCGAACCTCGAGACAGAACACACACTGCAATGTGGAGTAACAAAAACAGGAAATCAATGCACAGGGTAGCGAAATCTTTTCCCTGTGAGTACTTCCCATGGTTCAGAGCCACATGATTAATGAGTTGTTTCCTTGCTGCATTTGTTTTAGATGCTGCTGTAACACTGAAGGATAGTGTTCATAGGGCTACATGGCAAATGTATAAACACCCAAAAACCTTTATAAAGCGATAATCAGCTATAATCCAGCCTGTTTTTGTCAGATTTGATGTCAAGATGGCACCCAAGGGAAGTAATGTCAATTGTTTTTGTTGACATAAGGTAGTGTTATAGCATTCCCCAGACTGACGTATGTTAAACATAACATGACATGACACTTGACTTTGCAGCTAAGTGAATTTCCGGTATATCAGAGTGTTGCCATGATGATCATGTGACATAAATATTAAAACTAGACTTACTCTATTTTTGAGAAAATATACAGAACTCACGATGGTGCCATTACAGTGTCATAAGTATAATCATAAGCGTATCATAACCATTCATAAACATCTCTAAAAGAGCTACAGATAATATACATAACCTTCACTGTTTAAACCGTCACCATGTCGCAGTGTCATAATGCAGGTGTTCATGCTGACATTCCCAGTAAGTGCTGCTTATGAACTATTAACATGTTTATCATGTCATAATGCACACTGTTATAATCCATGCTGTTATAACTATTTATAAAAATGAATTATGCCTTATAGGAATATTTATTATGCATTATGAAAGAAAAAAACTTTCATTATAAATAGTGTACTATGTCAACAATTCATAATGCGTTCATAAGGCATTATAAATGTTATAATTATTAATGCATTACACTTTATAGCTATCTTTATTATGCTTTATGAATGGTTTACATAATGCCTTATAAGCAGTGTTTAAAGCATTACATTATTAACAGCAAAGAAACTCAGTTTCAGCTTGAATAGTAAATAACAATTCATAATGCATTCATAAGGCATTATAAACATTGTTATATTTATGAAAATGCATTAGACTTTATATCAGTGTGTGCTATGCAGTCTGAATTGTTAACATGATGTATTATAGGTAGCATTCATAAGACAAAAGAAACAGTTTGAATAGTCTGTTCTTCATGGCTCTATGTCTGTTAATAACTGCAGTAAGTCAACTGTTTGTTATATCTCTATTAATACATACAGTACACAGTAATTCAGGCTTATTACAATTGTGCAAAATGTAATATTCTAAATTTTATTATTTAAAAAAAAAGTCTCATTTGACTCAGACTTCATGTTATGAATGTGTTATAGATGATTATAGACATGCCCTTCATAGGAAGTGTTCCTGAGCCACCACTGCAGCTATAAATTGCTGATTAAAAAGTGAGCGCAGTCTCTCGCTCATGCAAAATCACTTTAAAGCAGAAAATCAGTGTAGTCGTAATGTCTAGAAACACACTGTACATGTTAAACACTGCTCATTTAATTCGTCTGACATTAGCTACAGTACATTTCCTTTTCACTTTAAGTCCGGTCTAAACGTGATTCATTGTGCGTGCCATGGAAAGAATGCGATGATTGAGTGCAGCAGTACATTTCAGCATTTCAGCCATCACCATCCGGGATTAGGTACCTGAGCCCGAGCTTGACGAGACTGTGTTTACAGCTCGCCCACAGGCCCGGGACGATACACTTGTTTTGCGTTTGATGAATGAGCCTCTGTGCAGCGACTTCAGCTCCTCATCCGGCTTTTAATTGAAGAGCTTTCTGGCTTTCTGTCATTCTCTACAGTACCTTATTACACCGGTTCCAACCGCCTCCACCTATAGCAGGGTGCCGTGGGTAACAGCGCTGTGCAAAAGCACCTTTTTTATCCTGTTTGTAAATTATTTATTTATTTTTTTAAAAATATACTACCTGAATGCATCATTACGCAGAGTACAGAGGCTTTTATATTCACTGACTGGTGCTTGTTGTAGAACTAAATCTTACTAGCAATTCATCAATAAACAGAGATAAAAAGCAGTTACAACTAGCTACAACTATTTTTCTGCAGTGCTATTCCAAACATTTGTGACTTTTCGTCTTATTGTGAATTTTATTATTATTTTTTTTAATAAGCACTCCAAGGCCAACTGGAAACTTCCTTCTCCTAGAGCATTCGCATGAAACTTGTGAATTCATTCTTTTGACAAAGGAAGACGAATATAGAAAGCTGTTGCTGGGTAACTGGGAAGTACACATGCCTAGCATGAAGTTGCTAATATCTGAGGCTAACGCATATATTAAACACGGCTAATATACAGTAACTATCACAACTCACAACACTAAGCAAAGCTACACCTTAATATGACTCTATAGTATACAGTTATAGAACAGTAGTGATTTATATTCTCACAATCCCGTGTCCTCTCAAGGTTTCTTCCTCATGTCGTCTCAGGGAGTGTTTTCTTGTCACCGTCGACTCTGGCTTGCTCATTAGAGATAAATCTAAATCTATATCTGGATTTCTATACAGCTGCTTTGTGACAATGTATATCGTTAAAAGCGATATATAAATAAAATTGAATTGAATTGAATCTTTTCTATAAGCTGCATATCAAAAACAGAAAATACTGTATCTGATCATAAATAAATCAAAACCATGACGACGTTCTCAGACATTATTTCAACCTAATGTATTTCTGTCTATAAGGGTGAAGTCGTTTAGAAATGCAAGTGAATCAGATTTATAATTGATTAATATAAAACAGAAACGCTCCCAAATGCTGTGTGTAGTTTTTGGTCATTTTATTTTCACACCCTTTTCCTGCTTTAGATTGTTTACGATTTCATTTTCTGATTCACAACAACATTTTTTAATCTGCTAGAATTTATTCTTTATTTTTAAATTTCTGTCATTGACATAAAAAGTATCTCCTTTGATGATAGCTATTATTCTTTTTTTTTTTTGGTTTAGTATTAACTTGGCTGATGTTAGCTAGCTAGCAAGCTGGAATTTGTCATCGCTAATACGATTCTTGTCTCGCAAACCTCAAAAAAAGACTTTTACTTAGCGACGGGAAAGTGTGTTTTTTTTTTTTTTTTTTTTTTGTACAGGCTCCTTACAGATCTGTAATGACTTACTTTATGTGAGGAGATGATTTCAGACGTGGATAACCTTAGAGTTCATTCATTCATTCATTCATCTTCAGTAAACACTTTATCCTGATCAGGGTCGAGGTGGATCCGGAGCCTCTCGGAATCTCGGGAACTCTGAACTCTGTGTGGGAATATGGCCTGGATTGGACAACAGTCCATTGCGTATTTATCTCAATTGTTATGCTTTTAACATTTAGTTACAGCCTTTCCTATGTTTAACTAGTGAACTTGTTCCCAAACAAAGACTTGTTTCTGTAATCAGGAGTTGCATCTCAAATCCTGGGGCAGTGGTGGTTCAGTGGTTAAGGTTCTTGGGTTATTAATCAGAAGGTCAGGGTTTCAAGCCCCAGCAATGCCAAGCTGCCATAGTTGGGCCCTTGAGCAAGGCCCTTAACCCTTTCTGCTCCAGGGGTGCTGTATCATCTCTGACCCCAGCCTTCTAACTAGCTGGGATATGCAAAGAAAAGAATTTCACTGTGCTGATAAAGGCTTCTTCTTCTTCTTCTTCTTCTAAATCCCATCCTACTGACATCCCATTAAAATGCAGCATAGGCGATTATTAACCACGTCCTGTTTTAGTATGTTATTTCTCTTTTTGTGGATTTAACACTGTACATCAGAAGCAAGCTGAGATATGACAAAAGGAAGGGGAAGCAAACAGGAAATGTCTTGCCATTAATGTCTTGGCCGCTCTTCCTGCTTTCTGCTCTCTCTTCATGCATCAATCTCTATTTCCTCTATTTCTTTTTTCATCTCTCCCTGTCTTTGCCTGTTCCCTGGCCACCTGCCTCAAAAGCTGATTTGCAATTAGCATCTCAGTGGGGCTACAACCACAGGTATAAAACACACACCCACACACACACACACACTCAACATATTTTAAAGCAACCTGAAAAGACTTACATATTTTTCCTCTTCTCATCTTATTTTTCCCTATTCCAGTCTCCCTTGTTTTTCTCTTTGTGACACTTGTTGTTTCTCACCAGTATTATTTGTCATCTTCTCCCTGTGTCCTGGTTCACCCACAAAATTCATCTCTACTTCCTTTTTCGGCTTATCTATGAGCAGAGGTATAGCTACATGACAGGAAAGGCAGGGAATTGCCTAGGGACCCAAGCACTGAGCATTCAAAATGTCAAAATAGTATTTCAGGAAGCTCCCCTGAAGGGACCCAATCTCATTATCATGTTAAAATGAAGAGAACTTACCTGTTCGGAAGTCAAAAGCAAAAGTGGGAGCAAGAAAAGGAGGAAAAGAGGAAGTGGGAGAGTGAGAAATTGTGACTATAATGACAAATTAATTAAGGATGATGACTGTGAGCCTGAAAGTAATATAACAATAACGCAATTTCATTTCTGGCATCAAGCAGATAGAGAAATTGACATTAAATCTGGAACAAGTCTTGTTTTGCCAAAATTGGTATGTTAACTTGGCTTTTTAGACCAGATACAGCATTAGACCTCAGCTTTTTAGCCCTCGCAAAATAACAAATGTCTAACAAGTCAGGAATACATCTGATCTCAACAGTTTCTAGAAATCTGACACATATTTTGCAAGCAGCTATCATAACCAGCTGGTTAGCTTGTTATTTCAGAGCCCACAGTCTTAGAAGAAAAGGGTATAAGAGGTCATATTTAGAGCCAATTTGAAAAGGTAAGCCCTGTATTGTAGGATTCAAATATAATGGCTTTGAACATTGATCAAAACAAACTAGGTCAGAAAGTCCTCATGCATTTTTTAAAGGACCCCCACAGTTTCTAGAATTACCTTGGCCTAGTAATAAATCATTTGCTAAGTCCCCATGACTGCTTTTCTTGCATGTCTCTTGTCCCTCTCTTTCTCATTTGCCATAATCAGTGGCTTAATGATTTCCCAGTGGCAATCATAGGGCTCACCTTTTTAATCAAATTTTACAGAAGGTGGAAGCATATTTAGCCCTTCTTTCTCCCAAGGATAGGTGGGAAAATTGGGATCATTTGTTGCTGGCATTGGTCTTAGTCCCAGCATGTGTGTGTGCATGTGTGTGTATGAGAGAGAAGTGGGAGGCTTGTGTAATGAGTCTTTGATTAGAGTGACCAAGCTTGACCAGACACATTATCCGTGTGTCTCATAGCGGAGGCTCCTGACTCTCTCGTATTAATGGAGAATTAGGCAGTGAGACCAGGAGGCGCATGGAGATGAAATTGCACAGATAGGGAAGTCTGTATGGAGGTTTTAAATCTTTTGCTTTATTACTGTATCAGCCACTAGCAGGACCTTATTGAGGGAAATGAATAATGAGTGAACTGGCTTCATAGTAGCGTACTCATACTGAGAATTACACATAAACTGTGAATTGCATTTATTCTTAAAATTTAATGTCAGATAAATTATAATCAATGCGATCAATAGAAGAACCAGCAAATGAACAAGATATTGATACTCACAATGTTGACACTATGTGTCTGACTCAAGTGCAGGCTCCCAGGCTGTCAAGTTCAAGTCAACTCTGGAGTCCCAAGCCATAGAATCTGAGTTGAGTCCAAAACCATAGTCTGAATCAACTCCATTGTTCCTTGAACATGTCAAGTTCAGAGCGCCTAACTCTGGAGTACAAGTTGGGTCCATGTTAAGTCCAGTGTCTCTATAATCAAGTTGAGTCCAGATAACTGGATAAGCTGTAGAGCTCAATTTGACTCTAGAGACCCAAACAGCAGAGTTTCAGTTAGAGTCCCTAGATCTAAAATTAGACTTGACTCCCTAGTTCCAAGAGTCTAAAGCAATGCCAAAGTCCCAAACTGTAAAATCCAAAGATATTCCAGAGTCTCTAAGCTGTAGAGCTTGAGACAAGTTCCTAGTCTGAATTGACTTCAGACTCCTAAACCATAAAAGAATCCAAATTAATTCCAATGTCCCAAGCTGTAGAGTCCAAAACAACTCCAGAGTTGTAAGTCATAGAACTAGAATCAATTCCAAAGGCAAAAACTGTAGAGTATGTGTCAATTCCTGAATTCCTAGCCCTAGTGTTGACTACAGGGGCTTAAACCAAAAACAATCTGACTCATGCCACAAATCCCAAACACAGTCTGACTCATCCCACGAATCCCAGGCTATAGAGTTCTTTTTCACTCCAGATTCCCAAACTGTAATGTCTGTGTCGTCTCCAGAGGCCCAAACTGTAGAGTCTGTCTCAAGTTAAGTGTTCCTAGCTCTAGAATCTGAGTTAACTTTAGTGTCCTAAACCATAAAAAAGTTTTCAGAGTCATCTTCAAAATCCCAAACTGTAGAGTTTATTTCCATTCCAGAATCTCAAGCATGAGTCTGCGTTAACCCCAGTGTCCCAAACTGTAGATTATATGTCAAGTCCAGGTGACTACAGGGTCCTAAACCATAAAAGAGTCTGACTCAACTCTGGAGTCCTTAGAAGTAGGGTTCATTTCCACCCCAGAGTCCCAAGCCGTAGAGCTAAAGTCAAGGCCAGAGTCCCAAACTGTAGGATTTCAGTTGACGTTAGAGTTCAAAACCATAAAGAATCAGACTCATTCTAATGTACCAAGCCATACAGTTCTTTTCTACAACAGAGTCCCAAACTATAGAGTCAAATCCACAGTCCCAGGTTGTAGTGCTAGAATCAAGTCCAGAGTTCTCTGCTCAAGAGTTGACTAGAGTCGGACTCTTCTCCAGAGTTCTTTTGCACTTCAGTCCCAAACTAGTCTATGTCAAGTCCAGAGGTCTAAACTGTATAGCCTGTGTCAAGTCAAGAGTTTCTAACTTTAGTGTCTGTGTTGACTCCAGGATCCTAAACCCAAGAGTCCAACACAACTCCAGAGTCTTAACCGGTAGAGTTCATTTCCACTTGAGAATCCCAAATTGTAGACTCAGAGTCGACTACAGAGTCCCCAGCTGTAGAGCTTCCCTATTATATAGGGAAAATTAATACTTTTTAGCAAAATTTTTCTTTATTTACAAAACATCTTCTGCATGATTGCCAATTTTTGTAAACACACAGAGTTGCCTCTCCCACTCATGATGAACTTGGTGATCTGATCTAGCCATGAGAATATCAATACGTTCTTCTTTTGTCAAAGTTATTCTTAAAGGCTATCTAAAAAAATAAACTAAGTATAAAAACATTTGGAAGACATTTTGCTAAAAAATGTTAATTCCCCCTATGTATAGAGACTTTTGGGACACCTTGTAGTGTCTGAATCAAGTCCAGAGTCCCCAGCTGTAGAGCTAGAGTCAAGTACAGAGTCAAGTCATGTCGAGTCCCAAACTATAGTCTGTCTTGGGTCCAGATTGCTTAGCTTTAGAGTCTGAGTAAACTTTAGAGTCCCAAACTATAAAAGAGTTAGAATTGTTGGCAGAATCCCAAGCCTTACAGTTATTTTCCTTGCCAAAATATCAAACTATAGTGTCTGAATCAAGTCCAGAGTCCCCAGCTGTAGAGCTAGAGTCAAGTCCAGATTCCCAAACTATAGAGTCTGTGTCAAGTCCAGATTACTTGGCTATAGAGACTGAGTCAACTCCAGAGACCCAACTCGAGAGTATTTATCTACTGCACTATAGAATAAGAGTCTACCATATACTTAGTCATGCAATAGCCTGTAGGCTTTCACATTGCATGTCTAATGAAGGACCTCTGTGCTGGCTATTTCTACTGGTGAAGTGGTGCTGAACAGATAAAAGAAGTGCAGAGAACAGATGCATCATGCATTTCCTGCTGACACTTGGCCACGTAATGGTGATTATTAAAAGTGGCTGCCTTACATCTAATGCAATATTTTGATAAAATCAGAAACGTTTATTCTGTGATGAAATCTTAAGAAAAGTGAAGGGTACATCCAACAACATGTTATTTAAGCATGTTAATCGTACCATTTTGACACTTCAGAGGCTTTCAGCAAGCAGTAAGAGTGATGCTAAATGTTATTTAAGTGTGTTGTTCAGCCTCTGAGATGCCGGAAGTTTTTTTTTTTTTTTTTACTGTAATAGAGTACTGCTGGAGCTTGGAGGTATTACACAACTAATTAACACATATCCAGTCCATCAGAGACCCTGGGAATATATCTCAGACTCTCTGTGTGAGGCTATGGTTATTATTTTCTCTGCAGGTGTGACACCTAGATCAAGTCATCCTCACTGCTTTTAACCTAAAGCACTGTCGAGTCGCACAGCTTGCGTTTGCCTTGAAAAAATCACTGGGAGTCAGTTTTCTGTAAACACATTAAGCATAGTCTTGCAATAAATTAAAACATAGATTGTCTTCAGGCATTTTGTCCATTTTATGCCACTTTTATATAGTTATAAGCCTTATTGAATAGCAGCACTTTTTCTTCACAGTATTAACAGGAACAATCTGCTACAATCACACTGATATTTAGATAACTACCTGAAAGCTCACAGTGTTTTCACCCTTGAGTCGTTTTGCTGCAAATCTGACAAATTGACACTTATGAAATATTAGCCTCTTTTGCAGTTGGCTTAAAACCAAAATGGAGCCACGTTTAAATGGCCGCTCATCGAAATCATGCAGCTGTTAGCAAAGAAGTGTCAATTACATATATTTGGCAACAGTTTACAGCTCCTTTTAGTCTGAATAGGGTTTTATAACACTACTGTGTTGGTTGACCTAACTCAATAACCACGTGGTTCAAGACTATTTGTTAGTAAAGAATTAATTTAGAAGGTGCAGCAAAGAAGTAATATTTTCATCCAGTAGTTTTAATGTGGTTTATCTACAGTATATAAAAAAACAGATAAAAATAACAATTTGTTAAACAATATTGATACATTTTTTTCTTTCACCTTCTTCAACAAGGGAGCCAATAATTCTGGAGCTGTCTGTAGTTTATTATTGAAATTACAAGAAAATGAGTCATTCATACATTCAGTCATTCAGAAATGTTGACACAAGAAAACGTAGTGTCTGAATCAAATTACTGTGTTAGTATAAGAAATATATAATAAAATAAAAGCCCTGCGTGTTTCTGTGCGTGTGATGTGCTAATAACATTAACACAAACTTAGCAGCTTGTCACGTTGCTGGCCTTTTGACTGTTACGTGCTAACTACCTTAGCAATTCTGCTCTTTTCACCATTTCACAGAAAGGCTGTGAACATATGTCAGCACCTCACGCATAAATAATTACACCAAACATGTTGATGGTGCTGAGACGTACATAAAAACCTGGTTTATTAGAATAAAAATGAAATACTTAAAAATAAGGCTCAGTATGTAATACTCGGAAACAAGACTCTTTATATGTAACTCGATAAGTGCAAAAAATATTGATAATCGTGCCTTCACGACATTTACATGCAGGTAAATAATCTGATCCGCTGTATGCGTATGTGATCATTGCTCCATTTTGAAAATCAAGCAGCTTGTAAGTAAACTATTTTATTGACTGACGCCACGCTGTTTCATTTCCTTCACATGCACAATCTTTATATTTAGTCGACTGTGTCCACTTGTACATTTATTGGAAATAAAATTGACCTGAGGTTGAGGTTGATACTGGCTGATAGAGTTGCTTTTCACTGGTATTTATTTGAGAGGTTTTATGGTGCACAGTCCTTCTTTTATTTTGATCCAAAGAAGTCCACAACAGGGGCGGCTTGAATAAATGGGCTAGAAGGGCGAAGCCCAGTAGTAGTAATAGCAGTAGTAGTAATAGCAGTAGTAGTAACAGCGGTAGTAGTAACAGCGGTAGTAGTAATAGCGGTAGTAGTAATAGCGGTAGTAGTACTACTAGTAGTAGCAGTAGTAGTAGTAATAGTAGTAGCAGCAGTAGTAGTAGTAGTAGTAGTAGTAATAGCTGTAGTACTAGTAGGAGTAGTAGTAATAACAGTAGTAGAAGTAGTAATAGCAGTAGTAGGAGTAGTAGTAATAGCAGTAGCAGTGGTAGTAGTAACAGCAGTAGTACTACTACTAGTAGTAGCAGTAGTAGTAGTAGTAATAGCAGTAGTAGTAATAGCGGTAGTACTAGTAATAGCAGTAGTAGTAGAAATAGTAGTAGTAGTAGCAGTGGAAGTAGTAATAGCAGTAGTAGCAATAGTAATAACGGTAGTACTACTACTAGTAGTAGCAGTAGTAATAGTAGTAGCAGCAGTATCAGTAGTAGTAGTAGTAGTAATAGCTGTAGTACTAGTAGGAGTAGTTGTAATAACAGTAGTAGAAGTAGTAGTAGCAGTAGCAGCAGTAGTAGTAGTAATAGCAGTAGTAGTTGTAGTAATAGCAGCAGTAGTAGTAGTAATAGCAGTAGTAGTTGTAGTAATAGCAGCAGTAGTAGTAGTAATAGCAGTAGTAGTAGTAATAGCAGCAGTAGTAGTAGTAATAGCAGCAGTAGTTGTAGTAATAGCAGTAGTAGAAGTAGTAGTAGCAGTAGCAGCAGTAGGAGGAGTAGTAATAGCAGCAGTAGTAGTAGTAATAGCAGCAGTAGTAGTAGTAATAGCAGTAGTAGAAGTAGTAGTAGTAGTAGCAGCAGTAGGAGGAGTAGTAGTAGCAGCAGTAGTAGTAGTAATAGCAGTAGTAGTAGTATCAATTAAACCTCAGAATATGTCGTTTTGGTTTTAACCCTAGCAGTTTAATTGTTGAGCTGTTTATAGGTATTAGATTTGATCCCTAACATCTAACATCACCTTCAGCCTCCACTGTATTTCTCTCATTCCCTCACTTTCAGTAATCACTTTATCCTGCTCAGGATACTAACATCATCATTATTATTATTATTATTATTATTATTATTATTATAAATTGAGTAAAAATCAGTGAAAAGAATTTGCAATACATAATAGAGAAACTTGGAATAAATAAAACAATAATAAAAGCTTAATTAATGAAAACAATAAAATAATATTAAGTAAAAATTAGAGAATAAAGTGCAATGTACTGTATAGAGCTTTCAAATAACACTTACAGTGCTTCATAAGGTGTTATGTATTAATATAGAATAAAACATTTA
Organism: Pangasianodon hypophthalmus; assembly: GCF_027358585.1. Lineage (NCBI taxonomy): Eukaryota > Metazoa > Chordata > Actinopteri > Siluriformes > Pangasiidae > Pangasianodon > Pangasianodon hypophthalmus. The sequence continues at coordinate 1,544,287 of NC_069711.1, read as the reverse complement.
CACACATAAAGACTGTAATGGCATAATGTTCTAAACCCCAGTGTCTTTATCAGATTTCCTGAAATCTGTCCAATCACAGCTTTAATCCGCTTGCTGTGTTGTTGAGCTATCAGAAGCGTTAAATCTGTTGTATGCTAGTGTGTTTACATGACCAGTTAATTAATCAGATAACTGCTGAGATTAGATACTGGTTGAATTACTGGTGTGTGTGTGTGTGTGTGTGTGTGTGTGTATCGGATGGAGTGAGACTCTAATTGAGTGGCCTGTTTGCTTTGCCTCCTGCTTGCTGAAAGATGTGAAGGATGTGCATGAGTGGAATGCTTGATTTTGGGTCACTGTAGACGGTCAGACTTCCTGATTGTTTTGTGTGTGTGTGTGTGTGTGTGAGAGAGAGGTAGAAAGAGAAAGAGAAATAAAGATGGAGTAAAATGCAGGCGGGGCTTTAAAACCAGCTTCCATAAACCATTAGGATCCATAAAGCAGAGTAGGAGCTCTCCATTTTAAAATCAGATTACACTCCAGTTTTCAAAAACCTCAGCCGATCGTCATATGGATCTGGAACGACTGATAGTTGCGTAGGTGTTTTAAACTCTCTGATATGAACTGACCCTCTGGAAGCCCCGCCCCCTTCTCTCCATCTCACATTAGTCATATCCTGTCTCGCTCTCTGTCATGGATAAATGCAGAAGTTTCAAGTTGATTAATGTGAAGTAAAACTCTATCAGTGTGTGTATACAGCTAGCATCAGTTCGCTAGATTTATTTGGGAGGACTTAGAAAAAAAAATCAACCAAAAATGGTCAAAAATGGCACATTTTCATCCAAAAGAGAAAAATGGTTGTTAATGGTTGTGAGTGAAGTGTTCAAAACACTTTTTGCTCTCTGCAGATGAGGAAATGTTCAGTACTGAGGTTTGGTGTCGATGTTCGGTACTGATGTTCGGTACTGATGTTTGGAACTGATGTTTGGAACTGAGGTTTGGTGTAGATGTTCGGTACTGATGTTTGGAACTGAGGTTTGGTGTAGATGTTCGGTACTGATGTTTGGAACTGAGGTTTGGTGTAGATGTTCGGTACTGATGTTTGGTGTAGACGTTTGGTGTAGATGTTTGATACTGATGTTTGGTGTAGATGTTCGGTACTGATGTTTGGAACTGATGTTTGGAACTGAGGTTTGGTGTAGATGTTTGGTACTGATGTTTGGTGTAGATGTTTGGTGTAGATGTTCAATACTGGTGTTTGTTACTGACGTTTGGTGTAGACGTTTGGTGTAGATGTTTGATACTGATGTTTGGTGTAGATGTTCGGTACTGATGTTCGGTACTGATGTTTGGAACTGATATTTGGAACTGAGGTTTGGTGTAGATGTTCGGTACTGATGTTTGGTGTAGATGTTTGGTGTAGATGTTCGGTACTGATGTTTGGTACTGACGTTTGGTGTAGATGTTTGGTGTGGATGTTCAATACTGGTGTTCGTTACTGACGTTTGGTGTAGATGTTCGGTACAGATGTTTGGTGTAGATGTTCGGTACAGATGTTTGGAACTGATGTTCGGTACTTATGGTCCCCCTCAGGTTGGATCGCAGTCTTGGGTGCTCTGTGGCTGCTCATTCTGGCGGATATCCAGGACTTCGAGATCATCCTGCACCGAGTGGAGTGGGCCACGCTGCTCTTCTTCGCCTCACTGTTCGTGCTCATGGAGGTACAACCGTGTTTATAAACACACCTCAGCTCGGCTTTAGTACACAGTCCTCTTACACTCTTACACCACTCTGAGACAGACAGAGAGAGAGAGAGAGAGAGAGAGAGACAGTAGAATAAAGTAGAACCCAGAGCTAATCCCATGTAAATAACTATCATGTGTAATATATATTTTTAAAAACATGATTGCCATTATAATTTTCTGCTTCCTTACCCTGTTTAATGCTTTGGCAGCAGTTATTAACTTCATAATTCATGCCAATAAAACTGTTTTTGAATTTGAGAGAGAGACAGAAATGGAGAGAGAAGGAAAGAAACAGAAAGAGAGAGGGTGACAGAAATAGAGGAGAGAGAGAAAGAGAGAGACACAAAGAGAGAGGGTGACAGAAAGAGAGACATGTGGAGACATTTATGGAGAGTGATACAGAGAAAGAGAGAGACAGAGACAGAAAGAGAAAGAAGGACACAAAGACAGAGACAGGGAGACAGAAATAGAGGAGAGACAGAAAGAGTGAGTGATGGAGAGGGAGACAGAGAGAAAGAGAGACACACAAGTTGATAAACAGAACCAAAGTAGCCTCTTTTACCTCTGTGCAGGAAACTGGAATCTTTTTTCGTAACACTTCCTGAACTTCCTGAATCCAGTTTTCGTAATGCATTATGAATGACGTTACAGTGGAAAACCACCGGTAAAGTCTGATAAGCTGGAGATACGTGTTTCTAAGTTCCCTAGAGGGAATATTTAGAGGATTTGAATAAATGATTACATATCCACTGCACTCATAAGCCTGATGCTGCTTACTGGGCTGTTTACTCTTCTCTCTTTTATCATTTATTCTGTAGGAAATACAGGAGAGCAGAGGGAATCTCCACACACACACACACACACACACACACACACACCTAAGCTGAGTTTATTAGATGAAAAACTGGGCCATCTTCTTTTTTTTTTGTGTGTGTGTGTGTGTGTGTCAGTTGTGTCTTTTTAACTCCACTGTGTTTTTTGTTTGTTTTTTAAAGGCTTTGGCGCAGTTACAGCTGATCGACTATATCGGCGCACAGACAGCGGCGTTAATTAAAGTGAGTCTGAAACCTGGATGATCTGTTGTGTAGGTGTTTGGGGAATATTGACAATACTATGTAAATGTTAAAAAATACTCATTAGTGAATAATATCGTCAGTTCAGAGCGCACACACTGGAGGACATCTGAGGAGACGCAGCTTAATCAGAGATATCTGATTAAGGACTGAATATTTCTGAATAAAGTCATGATTGAAGTTAAAGTTTCTCTGTAAGTGTAGCAGATGAGTGCTTGGTCAGCTTATCCTTCAAACTGTGGGCATGTTTTCTTTACAGGAGAGCGCATCGAATGAACAAAAACATCAGCATTATTTTATTAATTCGACTCAAAATAGTGAATTAAGCACAATAAAAAAACCACGCAGATCTTTTTAATAACGTGAATGAGGAGCTTAGCAGCTGCGTAACCTGACTCGGAATATGAGGAACTTTCTTCACATAAACATTCACGTAACTTTTGAGCGTAAGTCTCTGACTCTGAATACGACCCAGTGATAAGGACAAATTTAGGAAAACTGTGATTTTAGCTGTCAATGTCACTGATTTCCTCCAGCCACAGTCTGCTGATCCGCACCTGACAGATCTAGCTGATAGTTTATATGTTTATGAAAGCTTGTGCGTGTGTGTGTGTGTGTGTGTGTGTGTGTGTGTGTGTGTGTGGGTTTGGAGGGTCATATTACAGCTGGTGAGATTCGCTCAGGCTCGGCTGGAGATCACACTCAGATGGAGACGTCAGCTCGGGTTTAGTGCACGGTCCTTTTACACTCTGAGTAATTATTCATGACAGGTGGAGACAGAGAGAGCGAGAGAGAGACAGAGGGAGAGAGAGACAGAGGGAGAGAGAGAGATACAGACAGACAGACAGAAAGAGCGAGAGAGATGGCTAGAGAGAGACAGAAAGATATATATATATATAAAGAGAGAGCTGGAGAGAGTGACAGAAAGAGAATGATTGTTTTATAACTGTGAGGAACACAGTGAGAGATGAAGATGGGAAAACACAAAGTGCAGTGTGTGTGTGTGTGTGTGTGTGTGTGTGTGTGTTAACAGACTGTGAATGCAGTGATAATGAATGCAATGTGTGTGTGATGAACACACACACATATCTCCCACCTCAGTGCTGGCATTCAAATGCCTGTGAAGAGGGAGGATGCCACAGTGTCTGTGTGTGTGTGTGTGTGTGTGTTTGTGTGTGTGTGACAGTTCTGTTGTTATCTACTCTCTCAGGCTGTACCAGAGGGCGAGCGTCTGGCCATCGCCATCATCCTGGTCATGTGGGTCTCAGCTTTGGCTTCCTCACTCATAGACAACATTCCCTTCACTGCTACCATGGTAATGAACACACACACACACACACACACACACACACACACCCACGCTCGCCGTCTCTAAATCAAACCTAACACCTGCATAATTTGTTCCACTTTGAATAATGAGTCTGATCGCTGTACAGAAAACACATTTTAATTCATTATTATGAGACAGCAATAATTAAAAATTCTTTTTTTCATTAAAAATAACATTTTTTCATTTCGTCTGAAGACATTCGTGACGCATCATGAGTCAACTTCTACGATGATTTGACATCAGCTCGATACATAAAGCTAAATAAAACAATTCGATGATCAATACGTCCAGAATAAAGAGATGAAAGTTTTTTAACACAAACACTTAAGTACAGTGTTCATAAGGCTACATAATACCTACATAAGCCCGTTCCTGACAACTGACAGCACATTCCCAAGTGTTTTATTCCTCTTATACCACAGCAATTTGCCAGCGATTTGCAAACAATTTTTCTATTAATTAAAGAATTAATAGAAATTAATTATACAATTTATCCAACCTACATAGGGCTACATAAATCCTTAATTATAACTTTAATAGAGATTTATATACACATTATAGACATATAAATATACATTAAAACATTTAGAGACATTTATGAACATTTATAAGCCATAAACTTTTAAGATAAAGACAACTTTAGTCATTTTTGATGTCCTGGTGACATAACACCTGAGTCCAGTGACATAAAGTAGACATATGGTTGTGTTATGACGGTTTATGGGCTGACATAGAACATTCACGACCATTATGACAGCTGACACTTCGTGATGATCATGTGATGTGTCAACAACCAAAACCAAACTACATAAACCTGACATTGAGGTGCCATGACAGAAAACAATCTAGAAAAACTGTACAGTACATAAGTCTGTCATAACAATGCCATGAATTTGGTTAATGAATGAATTCCCAAATGATTAATTGTCTCTAACTGCAGCTCTGACGGTAACGCAGGATTATATCAACGAGCTCATTCTAATTTATTTAACATTTATGGAAGGAGTCTCCAGTGTCAGAGGTTAATCTGTAACTCTTCAGGCCAGAGGAGTTTACGCTTCCTTGCGGTTTGTGTTTCTGCTACCTGCTAAAACAGTTATAACAGGTTATAACAGGTATGTTATAATGCTGAAATGTAGGTAACACTTTTAATGAAGGCCAGATGCAAAGTGCATTCATAAGGCTTAATCACTGTTTATAATGCTTAATCACTGTTAAAAGAATGCATTATACTGTAAGCAGTGCTTATAGCAGATTATATCGTCTCACAACGCGCTATGCAAACTAGGGCTTGGTGATATAACGTGTTATGAACACTACTGTTAACAGTTCATAATGAGAAAGATAATAAAGATAGCTGTACAGTGTAATGGATTTTTATATATAATTATAACAAATGTGTATAATGCATTATGAATGTGTTCATAGTTAGAACAGTGAGCTGCTGATATTTAACAAACTTTAACTTCTGTTTCCTTTACTCATGTCTTCTCCTTCGGTTTTTCTTTGACTGTTTTATCTTTTCTGTCTTCCTGTTTTCTTTCTTATTTATTTATTTATTTATTTGTTTCTCTGATCTATTTTTCATTTCTTATCTTTCCCTGTCCTTGTAAACAAACCCGAAACACTGTTGTCTATTTACAGTACAATTCTGCCGGTAATAGAACGACATTGATTTTGCAGATTCTCATCAAGTTATAAGGGAATAAAAAAAAAAACACGTTTGCTTTTTTTTTTTTGTCCCACTGCCTCCTCCTGCTTTGTCGTTCTGCAGGTTTCAGTCGTTTGACACGTCGCAGAGTGTGTTTGGATTAAATATGTGATATCTAATTAGTTTCACAATCAGTGTGTGTACAGCGCTGTGTGGGCAATTAACTTCTGTTGTGTGAGAACACATCATAAAACGGAGAGTTTACTTTCACACGCTTTTCTGATGCTGTTTTGTTTTTGACAAAGTTACTCGGGCAGAAAATTCAACTTCTATTGCTTATAATAATAATAATAATAATAATAATAATAATAATAATGATGATGATAATGATGATGATGATGATAGTAAGAAATTTACCAACGATTACACTTTTAAATGTATTATAGAATGACATGCCATATCCACGTTTTTATCCATTTATAGTTACATTTAATGTTGTGAAATGTCACTTATAACAGCTATAAAAAGCGTTAAGGATAAAAAGCTACATAAATGCTTTATAACAACTTACATAAACTTTTATGAAGGGTTATTGCAATGGGCGTAAGATTGAGGTCAAGTTGTCATAAACCTACATAAAGATTTGTAAAGGGTTATTCCAACAGGTGTAAGCTGTCATAAGAAAGAGGGCTGCTCTTTTTTTAAACACGAGTTAAGACATAGCACCTGGTAAGTTAATTTTTGGGTAATTCTGTGTCATTAGACCTCAGTATTGACTAATGAACTGTTTATGACAGCTTATGCCTTTTGGTTTTAATATATATATATGTAAGTTTCTGTCAAACTGACCTCAATATTGACAAATGTCCACTTTATGTACACTTAGACCTGTAGAAATAAGCATTTATAAATATTTAAGTAGGTTTATGTCAGTACTGACTAATGTACTGTTTATGACAGCTTATGCCTTTTGCAACAAGCTTTTAATATATATTTATATAGGTTTCTGTAAATCTGACTGCAATATTGACAAATGTCCTCTTTATGTCCACTTATACCTGTTGAAATAAGCATTTATAAAAAACAACAACTTATGCCTGTTGAAATTATGTTTTATAAATATTTATGTAGGTTTATGTCACCATGATCTCATTACTGACACAAACATTCTTTATGATACCTTATGCCTGTTGGAATAACCCTTTATAAATATTTATGGAGGTTTATTTCAACTTGACCTTAAAAGTCCTCTTCATGACAGGTAACACCTGTTGAAATATGCTTGTATAAATATTTATGAATATTTATATCACTTGTCGTAAACGGCTTATGTAGGTGTCATGTGACTTTATGAAAATTTATCAGAAGTGTAGTGTTCCCTTTGGATTTTCTTTCTCCTCTTCAGTTCTGGACAGGATTGGCAGTATTGCGGGATTTTTTATCCTTCTTTTTCTCCACTAGGCCTCATAGGCAACATAATGAGTCCCTAAAATAAGATCATTATCAAACATGCGGTTAGAAATAGATAAATAGAGTTATGACATAGCATTAAGTGTGTGTAATAGCAGTGAAAGGGGTTTCCATGTCAGGTTTGAGGGCTTGCTCACTATTTCCAGATGGAATTTGAATAGATATTTATGTTCCACAGGAAAGATAAAACTGCTATTTTCTTGTCAGCTCAATTGGAAGGTTGCTCAGGATCTTTGGGCCCTCCCTCTCCACGCTGGCTGCGGCATGGCTGAATGAGCCGGGTGGAAAATGTAGTAAAAAATGTAATTGCGATTGTGCTGTGTAATTTATTCAAACCCGTCACAGCTGAGGCTGACGAGAGCGTTCCTGCAAAACACACAATGGGACTGAATATTGAACTGAAATTGAAAGCTAGGACTTATTCCGAAGGTGGAACTCTCTTGAAGAATATGTGACGATTGGACTATTGAAGCCACAATGTGATTTAATAGATTTAAAACTGGTGGGCCCCGAGAGCTGTAACTACAGGATAGCATTCTCTGCATCTCGTCATAATCTTACTGTGTGTAGAGGGTCTTTATCCTACACACCAGACTGCATTTGTCAACAATAAACCCCTTTCACTTTAAATAGAACTGCACTGGTTTGTTGCCTGCTATATATTTAGCCTGAAAAAGCATGTTAAACAAGCTAAAGTAAATATTTGGATATGGGAACTGCGAAGAGGGAATCACGGCTTACAGCTAGCTGTTACAAGACACTTATTCGTGGGGTTATACTGCACAGAATGATAGAATCCAAATAATTGACGTTATAATAGTTTATATCCTTATATGCAACAATTTAAACCAATAGACATGATTATTAGAGATGCTGCTGATGTGGATCTTTGAGTCCAAGTTAAGCCTCAAGCTATTTACCCTCAAGTCCATATCTTGGTTTGCAATCGATATAGAAAATACTGTGTATGATACAGAGTTCTAATCAACCCAATTACTGTTAATCTCCTCCTTCAAATCAAGGTCAATTCTACTCCATGTTGAGTCACTTACTCTGAAATCAAAGGGTGGTCTCAAGTCACTAACCCCTGAGGTCAAGTTGAGCCTCAAATCACTTAACCTCAAGTCAAATCTCTCTCAAATAAAACTCGATTCTTAAGCCGCTCACCCTCAAGTCAAAGAAGAGACTAAAGTCACCTACCCTCAAAGTCAGTCTGAGGTGAGTCTCAAGTCACTTACCTTTAAATAGAACCTGAACCCCAAGTCACCCTCCATTCAGATAGAGCTTCAGGTAACTTAAGGCACTTACACTGTAATCCAATTTGAGTCTTAAGTCTCCTATCCTTGAGTTGAACCTCAAGTCACCCCCCATTCAGATCGAGTCTCAGGTCACTTACCCTCAAGTCAGAGTTGAGCCTCAAGTCACTTTCTTTGAAATCCAAGTTGATTCTTAAGTCACCTACCCTTGAGCCTCCAGTCACTTACCTTCAAGTCAAAGTTGAGTCTGAAGTCACTTATCTTCAAGTCAAGTCTCAGGTCACAAACTCCTAAAAAGCAGGTCCAGAAAGCACATCCATAGAGAGACAGAAGCAAAGATGATAAAAATCTAACAGCAGAAACTGTGATTTGATCAAGTCACCATTCAAGTCCCAAATTACCACAAATGAAGTCCAAGGCATCAGATAATGTGCTATACATAGTATAATTGTATTAGAGTATTGGACCATTTTTGCCATTAAAATGTGTCTAAAGACAAATGTTATGTATAATACAGTGTTGAGGTCAACATATTTACACTTGCTTTCAAACTCAAGTCATTTCTCAAAAGTCTAAGCTGAGTCTCAAGACTTACCCCAGAATTTCAAGTCACCCTCAAGTCCATGTCGAGCCTCGTCGAGTCATTTCGAATCACTTACCCTCAAGTTAAAATTGAGTCTCACATCAAAGTCATGTGTCAAATAACTAACCTTCAAGTCCAAGTTGAATCTCAAGTCACTTAGCCTTGAGGTCAAGTCACGTAACAAGGCGTTTACCCTTGACTCTTCATTCACCTTTCAGTGTTTCATCTCAAGAAACTAATATTGAGTCTAGGTTGAGTCCAAAGTTACTTGAGTCCAAGTCATTTCTCAAGCCACATACTCTCAGGTCTAATTTGAGTCTCAAGTCAATTACCCAAAAGTCCAAGTCTGATTTTTTTTTTTTTAGTTTGTAGAAATTCTACAGCTATTTGTTTACCCTTTGTTTAGCACCCTTTGTTTAGCTCTCTTAAAAATAGGCATTACATTTACAAAAATCTGGGTCTAAATCTCAGCTGTCAAGTCACTTACTCTCAAGTGAAAATTGGGTCTCAAGTTAGTTACCTTTGAGTCCAAATCCTCTGTCTTAAATCTTAAGTCACTTAGCGTCAAGGTCAAATCTCAAGTCACTTAGCCTTCGAGGTCAAGTCTCAAGTCACTTAGCCTTCGGGGTCAATCTCAGGTAACTTAGCCTTGAGTCTCACTAAGTTATACTTGAGTCTATTTTGCCCATGTTAAAGACCCTGATCACAAAATCAGGATGTTTTTCCTGGTGCTATTTTTAGTAAATCAGCGCTTCAGGATTTGAACTCGAGCTGAGACAGGTCTGTCTTGGCTGAGATGCTGTTACTGTATGTGGTTGCAAACGAACCATATTTTCATCTCCATCCAATTTTCCCGATGCTGTGATTCATGCAGCGTGTCTGTTAGGGTGAATAAAAATAGATAAATGCAGTGTTGCTTTTTATTGATTTTCTTTCCTCCCCTGAGCCGTGCTGTACAGAAATATGACTCAATCTGTTAACAGCAAGGTTCTTGACAGTCACAAAGCCTCAGTCAAAAATGCTCAAATGAAAAGACGGCATTTAAATGAAAAGCTTAAATGAAGCATGTAGCATTGTCCATGACCTGCATCTAAGTTCATATCGGGTTCGTTTCAGGTTCTGTGGTATTGTCTGTAGTGTTGCAAATGAACTGTCTGTTGTCTATTTAACATAACAGATTCCAGTGCTGATCAACCTGAGCCAGGACGACGACGTGAACCTGCCGGTGAAACCTCTCATATTCGCTTTGGCCATGGGAGCATGTTTAGGAGGTGAGTTACATTTCCAGTGTTTTTCATCATATACTAAAAAAAAAAAAAAAGAGACATTAAAACATCAAAACCCTGAAAATCACAGACAGAGTTGGAATGAAGAATTTCCTTTGTTATTTAAAGATAAATTTGGGAACACTGTCTATAAATCATTATAACTTACGCTTATAATTCTTCGTCAGTTGGTAATGATTTGAAGCATTTATGGTTCTAATAATGTCACTATTCGTGATAACGTTTATACCAGTGCTTACAAGGAACCTACAAAGAATTATAAGCACAGTTCTAATGATTTATGGACATGAGATGTGGTAGTCTTAGCTCTGATTTGTGATGTAGTACAGAGTATCCAAGGTGGAGTGATGAAGTGTGTACTTTGTGCTAATTCTGTTGGAAGTGTGTGACTCAAGGTCGTCTCAGAACATTGTGTGTGTGTGTGTGCCGTGAAGGGGAGTAGTGTGAGTGTTAGTGTGTGTGTGTGTTTGTGTGTGTGTGTGTGTGTGTGAGAGTGTGACAGCACTCCGGTCTAATAGGAGGAGGTGTGTTATTGATCGAGGTGATGCTGTGACAGGAGTCGGGTTCTGTTGTGTGAACGTATCGCATTGAGCTCGGTTTCTACAGGACCGAAAAAAGCACATCCTTACACAGAGTTATTATCATGTCACCGTGTTCCAGGTCCGAGTCGCCCTTACAGAACAGTCACAACTGAATAATCACACGATGCACATGGGAATTTTACACTTTTTATTTCATTTCCCTACATTTATTTATATTTGATTCATTTATTTTCATGTTTTTTTAAGTGATTTCTTTTACTTTTACATGATTTAATTTTTTCCCACATATGAATACATATGATTCATTTATCTTCACACGTGATTCTTTCACATGATTCACTATTTTCAAATGTGATTCTTTCAAAATTCATTATTTTCATGGTTTGATTCTTTCACATGATTCATTTATTTTCACAATATGATTCTTTCACATGATTCACTATTTTCAAACGTGATTCTTTCAAAATTCATTATTTTCATGGTTTGATTCTTTCACATGATTCATTTATTTTCACATTGGATTCTTTCATGATTCATTATTTTCACAATATGATTCTTTCACATGATTCATTTATTTTCACATTTGATTCTTTCACATGATTCATTTATTTTCACATTTGATTCTTTCACATAATTCATTTATTTTCATGTGACTTCTTTCCACATGATCTTTTACATGATTCATTTTTTTGTGTGATTTTTTTAATGTTTTTTTAAAAAAATTATTTACCCATGTGATTTTTTTCCCCACATGATTAATTTATTTTGACACGTGATCACATATCATTTAGATGATGTCACATATGATTACTTGCATTCACGTGTTCAGGTTTTCCTCACATAATCAGATGTGACATTAAGAGATTTTTCTGTAAGGGCCGACTCGCAACCAAACAGCATATCCAGTCCAGGACAGATAAAGTGTACACATTTTGAGAAAATCTAGTGTAACTTATTACAGTACTACATCATCTTTTTTTACAGTTTAAAATCTGATGATGTGTTTGGTTTATTTTCACTGATCAGGTCTTTAAGTTCAGACCAACACACTCCTCATGTCTGACTCGGAGCCCGAGCGGGGATTTTCCCGTCCCTCATTTCTGTAAATCACAAATGGAGCTCGGTCTATTTCTCATTTATTTCCAAAATAGCTCCACGGCGCACAGGTATTGACGAAGAAGCAGCATGTCGTCTTCATCAGAAAGCAATCGTGTCTGAAGTGGAGACAGGAGTAGCTCTCTGTAGCACGCATCACCAAGACAAAACGAAACAGAGTTTAGAAAAAAAACTTAAAAGTGTTTTTTACTACTGAAAGTCATTTCACTTACATTTTCACGTTTATCCACCAGAGCGCTTTGATTTGGAAAATGTTAGAGTATTTCAGTGACTGAAGGTGTTGATTAATTTTCTATAACAGCTGCTCTGACAGTAGTGCAGGTTTATATTAATGCACTCATTGTAATACGTTATCGTTTCCATAGTAACAGCTAGAGATGGTGCGATACCAATGAAACCTTGAGTAGCAGCTGATGCTGATACCCATCCGATATTTTTTCGCCAAAATTAGCTTCAAATTTAGTCTTTAATCTGAAGTTACTTAAAAAATACAGGAAAAAAAATACACTGCTAAAATAACAACTTGCATAAAACTGCAGTTTTTTTATTCAGTTAAACTCTTTCACACTAAAATCACACACTGGGTTACGATGTAGTCTAGGGCTTCGGATAATAACGGAACAAGTGTTACGGGAAAATGTCACAGAATAATGAATGCTGGTCAATATAAATATAATAAAGTATATTAAAGTTTAAAGTGTAAATATAACAAAAAAAATCAATCCTAACAAATAATACAGTTCCAAAAAATTTCAGATCTTTTACAAATCTAAATCCAAGCTGTTTCTTTTGTAACAGGATCAGAACAAATTCATTCTTCTTTTTTCCGATATCCAATCCATCAGTTTTGCTGCTATCGGCCCGATAACGATCCTGGGCCATCGGATCAGCGCCGTCTCTAGTAACAGCTCATTGAGTCTCCAGTGTCAGAGGTCAAGCTGGAGTTTATCTATAGGATCTACAGGAGTTTACGCTTCTTCACGGTTTCTCAGTAACAAGACAAGCTGTGTTTAGATAAAAAAAAAGAGAGGCTGATGAGGGAACAACTGTTTTAGCTGCTATAAAGTAAGCGAGAACAGGAACAGAAACGTTAAAGGCAACTCTAAATGGACAAAAAGTATAAGGTGTCGTTCTTTAATAAATAAAAAATGGTACTCGTTAGCAATTTGCTGTGGTGTAAGAGGAATTAAACACTATGGAAAGTGGAAAATAATCAACTCCGGGCTGCTAACGGTAACTCCGCTTCAACCACGCCCCCAAATGATTTACTTTTTTTTATACAGTATGTCTTCTTATTAGCTTTATTCAGGTGTCTTGTGAGTTCATTAATTCTAATTTCCTAATATCCTAATTCATTTTTAATTAACTCCTGTTTTCACTCAGAATCGAGAATTCAGCAGTGCTGTGATATAATCATCGTTAATTGTTTATTTATTTATTTTTTGCAGGTAACGGGACACTGATCGGTGCGTCGGCGAACGTGGTGTGTGCTGGAATCGCAGAACAGCACGGATACGGATTTTCTTTCATGGAATTCTTCAGGTAGCAGCATTTAAACCTTTTGTATAATCTGTATTTAGATTTAAATAGATTTATTTAAATCTACGCTGCAGGTTGTAAGGAATCCCACAGCTGTCGTTAGACTTCAACGTCCTCACACTAGGTTTAAAACAGGACCTGGTTGTACATTTCACTCACGTTCGCTGTGCAGGTTCTGCGGAGAATCAGAGGAATGTTGTAAATCACGATGCAAATGAAATTCATGCCAATCAACTCAAACTCAATATATAAGCCGGAAAAATAAAAATAAAAGCCTCTCAATCTGCCTGTAATTTTGCGACGTGACAGATCTGGTTTCAGAGTGGGACTCTTGTGCTAGACTCCATGTTCAACTCCAGATCAACAAATACTTTTGAATGTTAAGAAGAAAAAAAAAAAAAATAAATAAAATCAACCCACTGATTAGCTCTTGAGAAAGTGTTGCTGAGAGGCTGGCAGAGATATTCACCATCTCATCTCGGGTTTTTTTTTGGTTTTGTTTTGTTTTTTTGGCTCCCCGCGAGCTGCCACCTGCTTGATGAAAGTGTGTTCCAAGCTAATGCCGAAGCTTCCCGGTGTCTGGCGCTTTCCCAGCTGGAAGCACGGCAGTGGTCAATAGTGAAAAGAGGAATCTGAATGCCTGTCTGATTGAGCTGTAAAAATCCTATGATGGGAGAATGTGGTGTGTGTTTATATGTGTGTGTATGTGTGTGTGTGTGTGTGTGTGTGTGGTTGATTCCTTGTGTGCTGAATTGGAAGGAAGTATCCCGGGGAATAACTGGGTAATAATGTAAGGAATAAACCAATGTGTGTGGTGCTGTTATAGGAAAATAATCAACAGCGTGCCGGTGTGATGAAGCGAAATCACCGTTGCCACCCTGAAGTTGATTATTTTCCTACAACGGCACACCTCCTCTTATACCACAGCAGTTTTTCAACAAATATTATCATTTTTTTTAATTACTAAAGAATGACACATCATGCATTTGAAACATTTTTAATTATATTTAATGTTCTGTTAGTGGAAGTTAGTTCCTGCTATCCTGTTTGTATCCTGGGATCATGGGTAAACGTAGCGGTCCTCGAACAAGCTAACTACACGTGCATAGCTTCGAATGCTGATTGGTTGGCTGGGAGGCGGGTCTGATTGCGTACACGGAAACGGCTTGATGAGACGTTGTGAGATTTCGTCAGTGTGGTTAATCACATTCTCATTAATATTGTCTAATTCAGAGTAAAACTTCCGATCAGACCAATCAGAAGGCTTTTTATTCGTTCTCTGAAACAATCCGAACTCTTCTTATTCAGCAGCGGCGTTATTGGTGTAAATCCATCATCACTGTACTGAACAACATATGAACCATTCTCAACCTTAAGAGTACAGATCAAGTTAAAAAAAAAAGATATAAAGCGTTAATTATACATTTCTTCAATTTATACGTTTGTTTAAAACAATACCATTTGGGGGAAATGGACCGAATATAATATCTCCTAATTGAAACAAAATGCTAAGAAGAAATATTTCAATATTTCAATATAGAGATAGAGATGATCAGTAATTAAATCAGAGAGATAAATAGAAAGTAAAACTGAGTGTTTTCCAGGTTGGATAACTTGCTTGCTTATTTTCAGGATTTAGAGTTTACAGGCTTTCCCATTTAAACCTCACTGAAACTTACTCCAAATCATTTTCCGATTAGGAGACATGTTACAGCGCTCTTCCCTTTTTAACACCCAGAACCCCATCAGACATTTCAGTCAAATTGATTTAAACTGTACTGCTACTTAGCATCTTTTTTACACCCAAAATATTTACCCAGTGTTTCGTTTTTCAGCCTCGTGTGCTTTGATTAATGATTAATAGCTCCAGCGTTTTGTTGTACTTTAGTGAAAGTGTTTCGGAGACCGTAACCAGATACTTTACAACCACCTGAATAACAACATTCGCTCTCGTTGTCTGTTTTCTTCCTGTTTACCACAAACTGTTAAACGCTTACATTGCTCTCTGTAGAATTTCATGGCTTTAAGCGAGTCGAGTCTTGACCCATCACCTCCTGATGCATAGGATCTCGATTGTCTCATTTGTTGTATAATTAGTTTTCCAGAAATGACCTTGTGTCTGAGTTCCAATCCATTTCCTCGGCTGTCATTTCTTCCTGTATTTCCTCGTGTTAATGCACTTTTTTTTCGCCGCAGAGTGATGACCTCAAGACTGTAAGAAATAAAAAAAAGCACTGATGCATGACAGGGTTCAGAGAATCCAGACGGAAAGTCAGAGTTCGCTCAAACACACTGCAAACAGCAGCGTTATCCAACATCTGTACGTCAAAAGCACTGAAGTTAATGAATGCTGATCTGAAGTGCTCAGTTCCTCAGTGTCTCAGTGTAAAGTCATGCAGGCCACTTTTATAATTCAGCCATTCTTCTGATTCCTAGATTTTCCACATTTATACTTCTGACGATTACAGAGACACTGATGCTATTTTTTTCAGTCGGAGAACGAGTAGATGTTTCTTGGTGGCTGCAGATTCCAATACTGATACCAAAATTAGTAAACTACTCAGTATTAATCATCACGAGACGTTTTATTTAGCTCTGATTACATTTCACCAGTTTAAATAGCAGCAACGTGTGTGTTCACGTGTTTACGCTACTAGACTTGTTCTTTACAACATCAGCGAGTTGATTTGAATAAAAATGAAGTGCATTAGCTAGCTACATGAATTACCCAGGGGTGGAAAATATTTGAGTAAATGTACTTTTTTCGGGGTATTTTTACTTTATTTAAGTACTTCTGAGATTTGATACTTGTACTTAATTACATTTCCAAGAACGTTTTAGTCCTTGCGTCTATTTAGACTTTCAAAATTCCAAATAAAAAATTATTGGCTCTCATCCAGCCAATGACTTTTTTTCGCTTTATGTCAGTAGAATGGGCTCCTGTGCATTTTATTTATATTTCAGTTGAAAGCATCCAATCAGGTTCATCAATGTAGAAAGAAATATCAGGAATCATACTAATTTGTCATCTCTAATGACCTTCTGATACAGGGTTACCAGGGTTTTCATGTTTTTAACACCAAATTTGGGCTAGTTTTGGGACAAGGTTGCAGGTGGAAGTCTTTGGGTGGTGTTTTTTTTAAGGTGTAGTTTATAAATAATCGACGTTCACCAAGATCTTGTTTTAAAGTAAATAATTGGAATAAAATCTGATTTAAGCAAAAACGTACTGTACATATGCTATGGCAAACAAAGGGAAAGCGTAAGTGCAGACAGTATGTGTGCGATGTATAGAAGCATTTCTGTTGTAAGATTAGGAGAGGGAAAAGAGGGATTATGAAGTGGATAATAGCTGTAGCAGGCGATGATAAAAATGTGCTGCAGAGACTGCGAATCAGAAATGCGTGCGCACCACGGTGATCGTGTTTTTTGTTTCCCATGACAAGACTGAGGAAAAGGGGGGAAAAAAATGCATGAACACTTTTCTGCATTGTCCAAAATTTAAGTCTAGTTTCAGGTCTTTTGGTGTGAGATGTAGCTGGGGTGAAGCTTTTGCTGAAACCTGGCAACCCTGTCCGCATGCTACACAGTGTGTGTGTGTGTGTTTGTAGATGGATAATCCACCAGACTCCAGTGTGGAACTTGAGGATGAGCGCCCCTGGCCCTACCTCAGGAAAATAGTTCCATATGCTGGAGTAGGCATGAACTCTATCTAATTTGAAGAAGCATACTAAAGTAAAATTTGCTAATTTACTAATTTGGTATCTGTGAATCCCGACTCAATATCCACATGCAGAATAGTGGAGAAGCTTTTCAGAGCTAAAGTAGACCGGGGGTTGCGATGGTGACTGGATGGCTGTGACTTCCTAAGGGATTTTTTTTTTTGTATTCTTTATTTAGCAGCACTTGCAAAAACAAAAATGGAGGCAGCAGATGTTGGGATAATTGCTCATTCATCATTAACCTCCCTCTCTGTCTCGTCCCCTCAATTACAGAGCAGAGAACCCAGGCCGTGGTTATCAGTGGTGTTTAGACTGTAAGCTTTTGGAAATAATGTAGTGCATCAGAAATGGAGCTGAATTTATGCAGACGATAACGTGAGCTCTCGATGGAATTTGCTCTTGAGGGTTGTGATAAATAGCTGGTTCTTAAGGGTTGGCCATAATTGGCTCTCGTTGGTGTGTAAGTGGGAAGTGTTGGGATGGAGTCGAGAGGAACGGGGCCTTGGTCAGGATGTAGTGATGCCATGTGGGACGCTGGCCTGGTGTCAGAATAACAAGACTGCTAAATAAGAAGCTTGGCTGGTGTACTAGTGAATATGGATAAGAAACTGTGAAGTATTTTATTTTTTTAAATTATTGTCGTATATACTCGCAATAATATTGTTATTCAGCAAATGTATATTGGCAGGTCATACACAAACATTAATATAATAATTATTAGCTTTAAAAAGTAATAATTGTTAGTAGCTGGAGTGCTCGCAGGGCTGCATCCCTTATTTATACATCTATAATCATGACGCTTTCATCTTTGGCATCCACTTAAGATTAATTTTTGTGTTTTAACGTAGATTATTTATCAATTGTTGTAAGAAAAATGCAATTTATTTAGGGTTGAAAGGACTTGTGTTTGTCTCCACCTGGTATCCCAACTAGGCGATATGACAATAAAATATCATTATCTTGTGATAAATTATGTCATGATACACTTTTCTATTTCTAACATATTGTAGATTTTGTGATGTGTATATATATATATATATATATATATATATATATATATATATATATATATATATATATATATATATATATTATAAATGCTCTATAAATTTAAACAATAACAAATTAAAACTCTTTATGCAGATTTGATAAAGTCTTATTTTTTAAATCTTTCATTTACCCTTTTTTTTTTTTAAACATATATATCTATATATATATATATATATATATATATATAACATTTATTTTTTAAATGTAAACTACTATTTTTTTGGTAGTTTGTTAGGTAGCCTACATATTGTGTATCATAGAAATGTCTTGAAATATCGTGCTAACATTTTTTTAATTATATTGCTCCAGCTCTTAGTTGTGGTTTTAGTAGTGTGTTGGAAATAAAACATGACAGGCCATGGTACTGTAGGCAAATAATCACTTTCTGAAAAGTTTTATTCCTGAAAAGTATCGAAGAACAATACAATGTACTTTTTATACATTTATAGCTACATTTAACGTCCATGAATCCTGTTCTCGCTTACGTTATAGCAGCTATAAACAGTCATTCCTTCACCAGACTCTCTTTTTCTGTCTCTTGAAGTTAATAAAACAAACAAACAAACAAACAAACAAAAATACGCAGCTTGTCATGTAACCGAGAAACCACAAAGAAGCGTAAACTCCTTTGTCCTGAGGATGTCAGAAAAGTGACAGCTTTTTAACTTCTGACTGTTACAAAGCGCTGACACTGAAGACTCCTTCCATAAATGTAAAAAAAAAAATCTACTCTATATATTAATGAATACACACGTTTTTTTTAAATCCATTTTTACATGGAGCATGTGCTGTAGCAGTCCCTGTGAATGAACTGTTGCTATAGAAACAATAACATATTAGAACATTAATATAAACTTGCGCTACTGTCAGAGCTGCTGTTCTAGAAAATGAAATCAACACCTTCTGACCAATCAGAATCCAGAATTCAACTTCAGCGATGGTCTTGTTCCTTCACTGTAGAGCTTCAAGACCAGGAATATGATTCCATTTTTTTTTTCCGCCTTCCTGTCTCTGTGACATTGTGGAGACTTGCGAGGAGAAGGTGGTGTGGATGAAACCAGGTTCTCGCTCCTCATGGATGTATGATGTCTAATCGGATTTAGCATTCCGGGTCACGTTAACGTTGCTTGTTTCCGCTTTCTCTTCCTCGTGTTTGTGCCAGCGTTTAATCGAATAAACTAGAGCTCATTGTTTAGCTCGTGAACAAAAACGAAGCAGAACCAAAATGACATTTCAGGTAAAGGCAGTGTTTACTGATTTAGCTGAACGTCTCCCTCAGCAACCTCGCCACGCTCACCTCGCCTACTGATGAGTAATTAGCATTCCCATTCATGGCCAGGTCTCCCAGCAACTCCTGCACCTAGCACAATGCTAAAGCGGCTCTCCGAGGCTACAGGTGTGCCATTTGCATTTGGCGACGAGTCAAACGCGCTCGGAAAACGGCAATCAAGAACAATGAGTGGCGTTCAGTGGAAGCCCTGCGCTCATGCAACACATCCATACATTAGAGATTTCTCCGCTTTGAGTTTCCTGGACTCGCTCTCTGACCACACACCTGCTTGTGCATGGTATTGTGCTCACAAGCAGGGTGTAATATGGACGCTTGTGGGTTTAAAATATCCAAAATGAGGTCGTAAATGTGGCAAACAAAAATAAAAACAAACAGGAACCAAGGTAGTTCATTTTCCAACATCATTACACAATCGGAAAAATCCGAAAAATCTGAATCATGGCCAATTTAAAATAGTTAAAGGAACCAATAAACCACTCCATGTCATGCTGCTGTAGTAAAATAATCAATGATGCAACAAAGTTACCGTTAGCACGCTGAGGTGGATTATTTTCCTATAACAGCACATCTCCAAGTGTGTTATTCCTCTTATACCAGAGAAATTTGCCAGTGAAATTACAAATTTATTGAAGAATGTCACGTCATACTTTATCCGTTTATAGTTACATTTAATGTTGTGCAACAAGTTAGTTCCTGTTCTCACTCACGTTATAGCAGCTATAAACAGTCGTTCCTTCACCAGCATCTCTTTTTTCCTTACTCTTGAAGTTTATAAGACGAAAAATTGCAGCTTGTTGTGTTACTGAAGAACCACGAAGTGTAAACATAGTGTTCTGAACATGTCGGAAAATTTTTGCTAATTTTTCCTAGCAATCCTTGCCAGTTGTTCCATATCATAGCTAGCTAGCTAACCTAGCTACGTGGCTGCGTGACAGGGAGGATCCGCTGCAGCGTAGGTCGTGAAGTGTATTATGGGAGTTGATTTTCAGTATAAAATGAAAATGAATGTTGGTAATGAAACACAGACTCTGATTGAGTCAGTCCTGTATTCAAGTCTCAAAATGGCCGCCGTGACGTCATACGAAACACAAGGATTAGCATTAAAGCATTATATGCTTTACGATTAGTTCCAGCTGCAAACTTTGGTATTGAACTGATGGACCATGGAAAAAAAATACACTTCCAGGTCCGGTTGTACCAAAAGATTTGGCACCCCGTTGGAAAAAAAAAGGCCCTTGTGTCTGCAAATAAATCACCTCGAGTAAAGAGCACACACTTTACAGGAACGTCATGTTAAGAAAGTATTGTGTGTGTGACCTTCTGCAGTCTCTGTGCTGATGGACAGCATGCTGCGTGCTATAAAGCCGGAATTTTCCGAGGTAACTGGACTCGACTTGGCCCAGCGTGTGGGCTGAGCCTGTGTGGAAAATGTCAGCTCAGAGGTGTAGGAAGTGACTGTGTACCTTTCTAAAATTCACACCATTGTGTGACCATTTCCTCCATTTTACAATAGATCCTAGTAGGCAAGAAAAAAAGTGCGTTTTTTTTTATACTTAAAGAAAGGGTTTTAAACTTTGCTCCGCCCACTTTTTGTATTCTGCCTCCTTTGTGTTCGCTGAGCGTTTTTATCGCGGCAAATAATAAGCGCTTCTCTATTAATAATAAATCACATCACTCTGAAATACTGTATGTCAGAAGTCAATAAGCCAGTTAGTGGCACACAGGCTACATGCTAACGAGGTGCATCTCCCCGAGCCTGATGTCCTAATGACCGGCTCATTACAGTGCTAAATCTCTGCAGGGTCGTGTGTGTGTGTGTGTGTGTGTGTGTGAAATAAGAGTGTAAAGCAATGACACTATCTGTATCTGTATTTGTTTAATGCTCCAAGTATCTGTATTTGGATTTAAACCCGAAGTGGATGTGGTCTAAACCAAAAGGTCTTCTTTATTCTCTCTCTTTTTGTTTTTTAAATCCCTACTGTGATATTTTCTGTGGTTCTATTTCCCAAAAATATACGCAAATTAGTAGCGTAATTTAAACCACCGTGACCCTGACCAGGCAGTTACTAAGGATGAATGAATGATGTCAATATGAATGAATGTGATATTTCTTTTTTTCTGTCAGCACGAAAGTAAAAACCTCCCGCTCGTGTGAACTTTTTATTGCGTAACCTCGGCTGTGATGAACACTCCTAGTCTCAATTATAGATGGCGTGATACCACTTTTTCTTTTCCAATACCGATATTGAGTACAAGCTGATACTGAAACCCATCCGATATTGTTTTCTTTAAAAAGTTTTAAAATGTTTTTTTTAACTGAAGCACTTCACAGTTAAAGTCTTTCACACAAAAATCGTTACAGAATCTGATATCTGGTGTGTGATATCCGAGCCACCATTTTTTTCCCCTGGTATCGACCCGGTACTGATACTGGATATCGGATCAGAGCCATCTCTAGTCTCAACCTGTGAATCTTTCTGGCAAACTCTCAAACAACACCTGAATATTAGGCCTCCTTTTCCTCTCTAAATTTGAATAGTAATAATAATAATAATAATAATAATATATACAGTGTCTTTCTCAAATTCATGGTTGCTTTACAATTATACAACAAAACCACAAAAACACAAAATCAAAGATAAAAAAATGACCAAAAACAGTAAAGCAGTAAAACAGATAAACACTAAAATAGTAAAACAGAACGTCAAACATCCAAATGCAAGAAAAAATGAAAAATGCCCAGCGTACTCTCAATCAGAAAAGGGCGTATCTGTTTAGAAGACATTATCTGTTGATTGTCAGTAATCTATTCGTATCTGGAGTGTGTAAGCTCGTGATCAGGAATGCGTAATTACTGAAGGTGCTGACCCGGTTACTCCGTCTGTTTACATCCTCACTTGTGGCTGCAGGTGGGATAGTGTGAAACATCTGTAATGAAGGCAGGGGGTTGACGTGGCACATCTGGACCCTCGGTTTTACTCTCAGAAGAGGGTTTAGAGACCATCCTGTCATTCATGATAATCTCCCTAGATTATATTAGTGTAATATGCAAAGCAATAACTTATTATCACACACCATGTGCTAGTGTGTTAAAGCGCACTCGAGCACACAAACATGCTGAAAATGTAAAATAAAAAAAGAAAAAGAATATTGCGCTGACAGTTAGCATGTGACGCACCACGCAGCAGAGCTAACTTATTCCTTGGAAATGAGCAGGATCAAGTGCTATTTTATAAACTTCTGAATAATTAGTAAAAGAAAAACATCTCTCGGATATTTCTACTAAAGAAGAACCTGGCAACCTCGGAGGCGTGAACTACACGCAGGTCTTTCGCATTCTCTGAATGAAGAGTCTAGAAAATAAACTTAAGCAGGCGCGTAACCCGTCTCTGAATACGAGGAACTTTCCCCATGGAAATATTTAGACTTTAGTTGCTGACTCTGAATACAGCCTGGAGTTTGGTGTCACTCCAACACTGGCATTCGATTCGGGTAGGGGGCGTGGCCTAAAGTTTGAAAGAGGAGTTAGAAGTTTGATTTGTGTATTTAATTGTATAGAAATGATGAAGCTAAGCGATGTCTTTCAAGGCGATCGTGTGATGCTGATGATTTAGACGTGTTTGATGTTAAACTGCTAGTCAGAAGTTTCCCTTATTGGTGATGTTTAATGGATAAAACTAAAGATCTAATGTTTTGGCTCATAAACTGCTACTAATGAGGACATCGTGCACATTTCATTTGTGACCAAAATGTTCCTACAACTGATTAGAAGTGAGAAATGAACACAAAGTGAAGAGGTTTGTAATAAAACTCAGGTTTTCTCAGGTCTCCTGAGCAGCAGCTTGGACAGTAGTTTAATATATTTAAGTGATGTCGAGTAATCGTTTGGTGAGTTGGTGGTACAGGAGTTGTGATTTCATGGAAAAATGCAACTATAACAGGAAAAAAAAATCACAGAAATGTGACTATTTGAGGTCCACATATGTCTCTCTCTCTCTCTCTCTCTCTCTCTCTCTCTCTCTCACTCACTCTCACTCTCTCTCTCGCTCTGCTACCATCATGATGGCTTTCCAGTCAGAAAGCAAAGCTTTTACCAGGAAGGTCATTCTGTTTGTGTGTCTCGAAGAATCCTCAGAGACAAAAGCGCATCTTATATAACAGAGTAATAATAGAGTGTGAGAGCAGATGAGCCGAACCTCAACGAAACCTTTTCCACTTCCTCAAAAACTACTGAATCAGCATGAATGAAGCGCGACTAGCTGCTTAACTGACATCTGCATTAAAAATAAAATTCGTTTTTTTTTTAATGTTGTGTAAAGGCACCTTTAAAAAAATCACCTGCTAGTTTTTTTATTTTTAAAGTAGAGCTGCACTTTTTTTTTTTTTTTACAATTTTTTTTTTATTTAAATGCTACTTTTGCTATTTTTAAAAAAAATCAATATTAGAAATGCAGCTTTTATTTATTTATTTATAAATTTTTTTTGCAGATTTTTAAATGTCATATCTTAGTTTTTCCAATTTGTTAAGTCAGCTACTAATTTTTTTTTGCAACTATTGCAAATTTAGCTGTTAGTTTTCTACAGTATTTATAAAAAAGCAGCTGCTAGATTTTACAAATTAATATTTTTTTAAAGTCAACTGCAGTATTTATATATATTTTTTAAATTCAACTGTTGATTTGAAGGAATTTTTATTCTTTAAAAAAATTCAGCTCCTAAATTGTGAGAATTTTTTAAAATAAATATAACTCTTTTTTTTAATACAAATATTAAAATAAAATAACGGGCTACTATTTTATAAAAAATTATATGATAATTAATTCAATTGCTGGTTTGTTGTTTGTTTGTTTGTTTTTATAAATCTTTTACAAATTCTGCTGCTATTTTTAATTTTTTCTTTACAGAATTCATATCCTAGTTATCATTTTTTCGGTCAGCTGTTTTTTTTTTTTTTAAATCTCCTGTCAGTTTTTATTATTCTTTGTAAAATGTAGCTAGTAAATTGCTACAAATTTAGCTGCTAGTTTTTCCTTTTTTTTCTTTTCTTTTTTTTTTTTAAAAAAGGTCACTTGTTAGTTGCAATGCAGTATACAGCTGTAGGTTTTACAGTAAAAAAAAAATGTTCAGCTGCTAGTTTTTAGCGTGTGTGTGTGTGTGTGTAAACTTCTTTGGTGTCTACATCTTAACTAGAACAGATTTGAGTAAGGATGACATCATCAGTGTACTGCCCCCCCATTCTACCCCAGAACCACCCCAGCGACGGCCTTCTCCCTCTTCCCAGCTTGGCGAGTCTGTACATGCGCATTTTCCTGACTGCTAATCAGAGTGGATCTTGTGCTTGGATTACATAGATTCTCTTTCACCGACGCTGCCAAGCCACTTTGGCGCTCACAGTTGGCTGTGTGTGTGTGTGTGTGTGTGTGTGTGCTAACCACTGCCATGTAGGACAATGATGGCCGTCCAAACTCGAACCATCTGGGGCCTCGCCGCTAAAGAGCAGCGAGCGAGGGATGGTGGAGATAATCCCAGTTTCTCACTCACGCCGTCCACGACTTAATTACTGCTCAGCAGCTAGCGCTCCTCTGTGCAGCTCACGGCACTGAGAGACTGACGTTATCACTCAGAGATTAATCCCAGTCTCCTCGTCTCCTTCTCTCAGTGTGGAGGAATACGGAATAAGGAAACTCATTCCTTTAAATATTACTTTAAATTAAAAAAGATATTCCTGAAAGTGCTGTTCAGCAGTCAGTTCACGTCACTACAATTCATTTGTTTAGCTTACAAAAGTACATAAAAAATATATACAGTGATAGAAGGAGTGAAAGGAAGTAAGGAAAGGAAGTGAAAGGAGGGAGGAAAGGATGTAGGGAAAGAAGGAAATGAAGGCAGGACAGAAGGGAAGGAAGGGAGGAAGGAAGGAAAGGAAAGCAGGAAGGAAAGGAAGCAAAAGAAGGAAGGAAATGAACTAAGAAAGGAGGAAAAGGAAGCAAAAAAGCAAAAGAAAAGAAGGAAATGAACTAAGGAAGGAAGGAAGGAAGGAAGGAAGGGAAGCAAAATAAGGGAGGAAAAGAAGTAGGGAAAGAAGGAAATGAAGCCAGGACAGAAAGGAAGAAAAGGAAGAGAGGAAGGAAGGAGTTAGGAAAGAAGGGAAGAAAGGCAAGGGAAAGGAAGGAAGGCTGAAAGAAGTGGCGGAAGGAAAGGAAGCAAAAGAAGGAAGGAAATGAACTAAGGAAGGAAGGAAATGAAGGTTTGAGAGTTTCTTTTTAATGAAAAGTGTATGAAGTATTCCTACTGGCTACTTTAGTAGTTACACCTAGTAGTAATAATAATGAAAGAAAGAAAGAAAAGAATGAAAGAAGTGTAGTCAGTGTAACTGCGGTAGCAATAACAAATTCTCACGGGAATAATACAACATCAAACAAATTATTAACAGAGTCGCTAAACACGTCCCAAATATTTCACTATAAATATACTGAATGTTTTTCAGGTTAGAGTTAAGAGAGGGTTAGAGGAGCTTTTCTTACGACTTGATAGAAAATCATATTAAATCCAGTGACGTCGCCGCTGTTTGTTCATATTTCTCATTAGCTCAAGTTAGTTATTGTCCTTGAAACTCATACCGGTGTATTAATTTTTGCTAAACAGCTCAATATTGCACCTGTTTTTATTGCTATCAGTCCCGTCGGAAATTAGCATCCTGACCCGTTCCTGATGCTCCACAATGACAACAACCTGTTTCATCTTTAATTCTAGCTTCTGTATTCCCCTACTGTCTGCCTGATGGGGATCAAACATCTGGATCTTAAACCAGACCAGCTGTGAGCTCAACCCCTGGCTTATGACTCGGTCAGGGACCATGAGCTGCTCATGGTGTAGTTTTGGGGAACGAGTGGAGGACGTTTCAGTTGAACACGACAGAACCGAACACCGATACGTCTTTCACCACTGCGGCGTCCATCAGTGACATAACCAAGTACCAGTATGTTTATTCAGAACAAACACAGAAGAAAGAAAGAAAGAAAGAAGTTCTTGCTCTGTATCTCTGTAATGTGCTTGAGATATCAGGCTACGTATCGAAACCTTGGCTCTCTCTCTCTCCACTCCACGTAATCTCTCCATCCTGTTTCAGTGTATACACTCTCCAGCACTCAGCCTCTCACTCCATTCTCTCTATTTGCTGTAGTGATCTAGCTGCTTTTACCTTTTCCCTGATCCTCCCTTCATCTTCCGTCCCATCTTCTTCAGTCTCAGAGTGCAGAGCATTTCACCAACTCCATTACTCTTTACGCTTTAAAAGTCCATTCGGCTGAATTTCACATTCGGACCATGGAGCAGCACTTTATATTAGTAACTCTGATGTAAACAAAACAGACTTCATGAAAATTTCATGGAGTGAAATGGAAAGAGGAGCACGAGGCTGAGGAACGTGGGCTGATGTACGGACTCCGGAGAATGATGAACAACCGCAATTCTTCTCTGTCATGGCTAAACAATAAACATAACGTCTCCTGGATGTTGAATCAACTCTTAGGTACAGCTTAGTGCTAGACCTCGGGTCTTTCACAGGGATGGACAAATCAGTAGGGCGGGAAGCCACGCTTTGTGTCCTACGCTATGAAACGCTGAAAGAACCGAGGCGGATCTGCCAACCTGCACGTGTTTTTCATACGTGTACGCCGTTACGAGTTATCGCTCAAAAATACAAGCCTTCGACACATGATCCAATCTACATGTGAATATGGAATGACAGACAGTTGCATAGATGTTTTAAACTCTCCGATATTAAATGACACCCTGGAAGCCCCGCCCCCTTCCCCTCATCTCACGTTAGTAATGTTTGGACTTTTTTTTGTCTGAAAGATGAGCGGATGTGTCGTCGTCGAGTTCATTAAAGTGAAATAAAATCTATCAATGTGTGTTCGACTTAGCTAACATTAGACACGTATAAATATAGCTATCAGAGAAAAAAAGCTTAAAAAGATTAAACATCAGAGAAAATGGTGGCTGTGTGGAAACTAACGCTCTAAGGGACATTAGACAAGCGATTTGTGAAAAAGCTTTATTGAAAATGTACTGTGTGTCCCGACGACATTTCTGATACCTCTAACATTTCCGAACTGCTGTCATTTATTAATTCGCACCACGCAGCTGAGCCTAGTATTCGTTAAGACGTGGGTTCGTCAGTAGTAATTACGTTCCTTTGTGTGGAAGTTAGCGGACACTCTGTGGTGAACTCTGGGACAGAAGGACGTTAAGCGATGATGACTGAAAGCAGCCATTACACGACCTTGTCATAATTATACTCGTGAACCCTCTCAGCGCACGGACATTTCCACCAGCGAGCGTATAAAAGGCTGTCCACATGTCTCTGAAAATAGACGGCCATTAAGGAGAGCATGAAAGCAACGTACATCAGATGGAGGAACGTTTCCTCAAGCCTTTCTTATGCTTCCTTCAGAACATGCTTCTTCAAAGACGGTGGAGCCAAGCAGATAGGAAAAGTCACTTTCAAAACCTGAAATGTTCAGACGTGCCACTCAGCGCTCATGAAGGCTGACTCCACAATTGTGCTGCTATTTAGCCCTTGTAGCTCTTAAAAATTCAACTTTTATATATTTTTAAAATCATTTTTCAACATTAAATCTTTACTTAGCTGTTCGAAACGCATCTGAACACATCTCAGGTAGCATTCTTAATTTTTTTAAAAGGTTTCTTATCCAAATTTTGATCTTAAACAACTAGCATAGAATTAGCAAATATGCACATTTTTGTTAACTAGCATCCATGCTAACGTCATAAGGACATTAAAATGAGTTACTTAAAATATATATATTTTTAATTACAATGATTTACAAGGTAACAGGATTGTACTTTCAACGAGAGAACGTTTCTTCTTCCTCTGATCTTCATGAAATTCAGATCATGCAACTTACTGAAAATATGACAAACATTTCATAGTAAATAAAATGCATATTTCGTCATAATCTACAATGAAAAGGAAGATTCAAGCATGACAATCAGACATTATTGCAAAATGTATATGATTTTTAACATATTGTAATGATTTCTATATTCGAAATAAAAGAAATTATAGGTGTAATTATTATTTTTTCATGTCGAAGCTCAACAGGTGTCTTTCTCTTGAATCATATATCATTGGAAATATTTTGCAGTCAATTTATAGATACTGGGATTCTATTGGTTACTGGTGTTATATTTATTGGCCGTTAACGCCTTCAGGAGATGAGCAGTGACCATATGGCACAGATTTCTGATTCACGCTGCTTCGTTAGAGACCCGCTTTATTGACTCCCGCCTGCTACAGACTCACTGATGGTCAATAATCTGATGTCAGAACCAGATAAAAGGTCAGAGGCTGAGGTCATGGGTCAGTGTACAGTCATGCACAGCTTTCTCACTGACATCTACAGAGGTGTTAATTATTTATTTGCCTACAACCTCATGAAACACAGGATACGCGTTTATAAATGATACTGTGCTCATCCGTATTCAGAGCTCAGAATGAACTCTATTCTGATCTTGGTGTTTAAATCCATTTTTATATAATGCAAATATATTTATAATGTGAGGAATAAAACTTTGGGACATGCTGTTATAGGAAAATAAACAACAGGGTGATGTGGTATGGCCAGCGTGAAGTGATGAACGACATGTCGTACACTTTATCCGTTTATAGTTGCATTTGATGTTGTGGAACGTCCGTGAAACAAATTGGTTCCCGACTGGCTATGAATGGCGATGAGGGTTACCCGTTAATGATTTACCATTTCGAATTAGTTTATGGCTGTAAATGAAAATTCGAATTGGTTATAATTTGTTTTGGAGCAGCTCTTCATTGTTACTGCTTTAGACTACACCACAGACTCTGAACAGATAAAACATCTATTTTGAATTTGTTGCAGAAAGAATAAAAACGCACGCTTCTCTATCTGTTCTGTTTTAAAACATTTTTTTCCTTTTCCTTTTTTTTTTTGTTAAACAATCCATGTTGTTCACTAATCAGACTGGAGAGAGTCAATAAATTGAAAAACCATGAAAGTCTGTAAAAACTTTCCTTTCTGACGGAACGTCTTTTTCCCTGTTCTCTGCCTTGAGTGAAATAATGTACATAAATGCATTCGATTTGATAAACCGCAACAGAGGATCAGTCTCTGAACAATGACCATTTTTTTCATACACTATATAGGCAAAAGTTTGTGCACCCCTGACCATCACACTCATACAGTATGTGCTTGTTGAACATTTCCCCCTGTGTTTGCTGTTATAATGAGCTCCACTCTTCTGCGAAGTCTTTCCACTAGATGTTGGAGCGTGGCTGTGAGGATTTGTGTTCATTCAGCTACAAGAGCATTAGTGAGGTCAGGCGCTGATGTTGGGATGTCGAGGAGGTCTGGGGTTCAGTCGGTGTTCCAGTTCATCCCAAAGGTGTTCAGTGGGGTTGAGGTCAGGGCTCTGTGCAGGACACTCGAGTTCTTCCACTCCAACCTTCACACACCATGTCTTCATGGAGCTCGCTTTGTGCACAGGAACATTGTCATGCTGGAACAGGTTTGAGCCTCTTAGTTCCAGTGAAGGAAATTTGTAATGCTACAGCACACAGAGACGTTCTATACAATTCTGGGCTTCCAACTTTGTGGCAACAGTTTGGGGAAAAAGAAGCACAAACAGTATGAGTGTGATGGTCAGGGGTGCACATACTGTACTTTTGGCTATATAGTGTAGATTTGGTTCTGTTCCAGTGTTTACGTGGTTTGGGCTGCTGAACCGCATCCAGACTACATTCCGCCAGTTTCCTGCTCCTGTACTATATTATAATATATTAAATACTATACAGTACTATTACTGACCTAATGCTCTCTGTTCCAGGTTGGGCTTCCCCATGATGATGATGACGTGTACGATAGGCATGTGCTACCTGCTGGCGACTCACATAGGCCTGGGTTGGAACATCTAAATCTGTGTAACTGTACGAGTGACGAGTCGTGACAGTGTGTGATTTTCCGATGATGATGATGATGATGATGATGAGGAGGAAACATTCCGGTCCATACTGACTGAACACCCAGTGTATCATGCTGCAAAGATGTGAGAAATCATTGGAACAAGGGAACGCCTGCGGTGTTTTTCCACTGTGTTATGGTGCTATTGCCATCTCTAGTGTTATTTCTACGGTAATGTGCTTGGTGGGAGGAGTTTCGCTGTTTGTTTACGTAGTAACACTTTACTTGAGCCCTGCTCATCCTTTTTTTTTTTTTTGTTCCGATAAGAAGCAGTAGTAACTATATACACAGCTTCTAAAGATAACTAGTCAAACGCAAAGTAAAAAACACACTAATGAGTGTGAATACTGGTTGTTTGATTTATGTGCTAGGCTTTCATACTAACAAACTAACTGTACTAGCTACGTACACTCACCTCTCCGTAGTACTGACATAACCATGTCATAAACATGCCATGGCAGATGACATACATTATCAAATGCATTTTATGTCCAGTGACGTTATCGTTAATCATCAGGATGAAAATATCAGCCATGGAAGAAGATTTACTGTTATCACCCCACAGTTGATTCTTTTCCTATAACAGCGCGTCCTGAAGTGTTTTATTCCTCTTATCCTACAGCGATTTTTACAAACAATGGATTTTTTATGTATTAAACACCACATCTTAGTTTTTACTTTTTTTTTTTTTATCCGTTTATAGTTACAAGTTGTTGTGTAATGTTTGTGGAACGTCCATGAAAGAAATTAGTTTCTGTTCTCGGTTACGTTACAGCAGCTATAAACAGTCGTTTCCTCACCAGCCTCTCTTTTTTTCTCTTGCAAAATTAATAAGACAAACAAAAAACAAACAAACAAACAAACAAACAAAAAACCCGCAGCTTGACGTTACCAAGAAATTGCAGCATCCATGGCGAAAAACTTCTCTGTTGTGAAGATGTCAGAAAAGTTGCAGCTTTACCTCTAACTGTTACAAAGCGCTGACACTGGAGACTCCTTCCATAAATTTTAGACAACATTGCTATTGTGACGCCATAACGAATGAGCTGTTGCTATAGAAACGATAATGAATTAGTGCATTAATATAAACCTGTGATTTCTAGCTCCTCCAGAATTAATCAACTCCTTCTGACCAATCAGAATCCAGAACCAATATGAAATTTATCTATAACTGAATATGAAAAACATCTATAATTATAGATGTTTTTCATAATAAGTACATATTGTAACATCTGGCATTAAATATATGCCAATCATCCAAAAAAAATAAAAACAATAGAATGTGAAACAGGCAGTTATTATCCCAAAAATTATGTCTATTAGTCAAGAACTCCTAACTGTACATGATGTTTTCTGTGACACGTTTATGACATGGCTATTCCAGTCTTATGACACAGGGTTCAAGTAAAGAGTTCCTGATTCCACTTGCCAAATATCTACTCACCTTTCTCATCTACTCAGATTTTCTATTAATTAGTAAAACATAGTTCTCTTACTGTAATGGTCCTGAAATTATTTTTGTACTTTTCAGTGATATTTGTTGTTCAGGCGCTGTAACATCTGATGAAAGGGATTTTCATATGTGCCTGACCCGGCTATGATCAAACTCTCCTGTGTAGATGTCTGATGATTTCTATGTAATTTTACAAACACATTTTGAAAATCGGAAGATTTTGGTGCAGGATGAATAGACTTTTGCATTTTTACTTCTGTACTCTAATCCCAGTTAACAGAGGAGGATAAAATAATACGATACAATCCGTGGATAATATTCCGTGTCCTTGCTTTGGAATAGTCGTTAACGTTTCCTTGAGACGGACAACTTTAATTACAGCAGGTTTAATGAAACTCATAGCTCATAAAAACAGACCTTAACCTCATTTCATTTTTTTCTTTGTTAATTCTAATTAGCTACATTTATGTTTCTCAGTAGCTGTGAGTAGGAATTATAACTGTTACAGAGAGTTGATACACCTATAAAATATCCCCAGTAAACTGTTATTATAGATTAATATGTTTCTGTAATCATATACTGGAGCTGATAATACCTGTAAATTAAACTCTACATACACTGTACTGTCAAACTGTTTCCTGTTTTTATTTATTCTGGTGCGTTCTTCAACCAACTACATTCCAGTTTTCCATAAAAGCATGTACAAACCAGACTTCATGCCTCCTCATCTTACAAAACTTTTCCAAGATTAACGCTCCTGTAATTAGCTTCTTACTGTTAGCTATAGCTTCTTCGAGTTGTACAGGACTTTATTTGGTAGACGTGACTTCAATGCTACCAAAGGACCAATCAGAACCAAACTTCATAAGAACTTGGGCCTTACATAAATTCTTTAGTATTGTTTCATAAAATATTTACACAATTCTTATAAATGTGTTATGAAGGCCCGGTACAGGTGCAATTAAAAAAAGTGGCCTTTCAAAGCGTTCTTTGGATAAAGTTTCCCAGCTTCCTAAAAGTTCTTCTCTTCTCTTCTCCGTTTATGCTACATATCTATTTGTATATCGATATCTATTTCTGCTACGAGTGAAGAGGCATCTCCCTCCATTTACCTCCCTAGAAAGCTAAGATTTTGGGTAAGATTTGCGAATATTCTAATATGAACTGGCTATATTTATCTAAGTTAATGGGATGTTTATGGGATGTTTTACTTTTGATTAATTCACCGGAAAACTACAACAACTTAAGCTATGACCTGCGTCCTTGTACTATTGTTTCCAACGTTGAAAATGAGTTATATGTAGCTTCCTACACCATCTATACAAAACTGATTTCTTTTATTATTTAATTCCTCCTTCTAGATAAGGAGATAGCTAATTTAGTTAGTTTATTAGAACACTAGCTAGTTAATGAGATAGGTAGTCAGCTAGTTAATTATACAGATAGTCAGCTAGTAAATGAGAGGCAGGTGGCTAGTTAATTATATAGAGTGTCAGCTAGTTATTAAGATAGATAGTTGGCTAGTTAATGAGATAGGTAGTCTGCTAGTTAATGAGAGGTGAGCAGGTGGCTAATTAATTATATAGTGTGTCAGCTAGTTATTGAGATAGATATTTGGCTAGTTAATTACATAGATAGTCAGCTAGTTAATGAGATAGGTAGTCGGCGAGTTCATTATATGAGATAGGTAGTTGGCTAGTTTATTATATAGATAGTTGGCTAGTTATTGAGATAGATAGTAGGCTAGTTAATTACATAGATAGTCACCTAGTTAATGAGATAGGTAGTCGGCTAGTTCATTATATGAGATAGGTAGTTGGCTAGTTCATTATATAGATAGTTGGCTAGTTATTGAGATAGATATTTGGCTAGTTAATGAGATAGGTAGTCAGCTAGTTAATGAGATAGATAGTCGGCTAGTGAATGAGATAGGTAGTCGGCTAGTTCATTATATGAGATAGGTAGTTGGCTAGTTATTTATATAGATAGTTGGCTAGTTATTGAGATAGATATTTGGCTAGTTAATGAGATAGGTAGTCAGCTATTTATTGAGATAGGTAGTCAGCTAGTGAATGAGATAGGTAGTCGGCTAGTTCATTATATGAGCTAGGTAGTTGGCTAGTTATTTATATAGATAGTTGGCTAGTTATTGAGATAGGTGGCTGGCTAGTTAGTGAGATGAATGTGGTCAGGAAATTCAGAGAGATTGTGTTAAAACATTAGAACCTAAGATAATTTAATAATGTTATTAGGTTTGTAGTGGGTTAAAACGGGGGTCTGTGACTCTGGAAAGTGCTACACTGCCTGCATGTAGCTGGGATGTTTAGCTAAATGTTAAAATGTCAGTTCCTCTCAGACACAGAAGCTTCAGCAGAACCACAGATGGCAAGAGAAGGTCAAAGCAGCGGAAACATCTGCCAGGCTATCACTTGTAATAATCAAATAATGCTCAAGCTCAATTCTGTGCTGAAATGAGTTAAAATTGTGTAACATGGATAACCTCAGGCTGTCGTCCAGTGCAACATTTACTCCATCCATTAAAAGAAGAATGTTCATGTGGATGATCCCATATGGTATTTACTTTTTATTATTATTTATATTTCTGTTATTTATATTTGGCATTGATAATATATTATCTTTCATTTTGTGATTTATACTCGAATACTTTAAAACATCTCCAAGTACTTTCACATACACATTCCACAAGTTCATTTACATTTGATTTTGTCCTTCTTCCTTAAGTTTAATGATTTATTCTAATGGAAAAATCTTTCTCACTCTAATTAGGCACTTTAGGCACCAAATGTTTAAGTTTTACAGTAAGTACTAACACTATGGCTCTTTTATCTTTAGGCTTAACAGCTTTCCCCTCCAGATGCTCCTGCCTTTAATAAAGAACTCATTTAGAGTCGCATTATGATCTGAGAGCGAGCACTTAATAAGTTCCACAGAGGTTTAGGTTTTGTTATTTAACTGCTCTTCTGTAGCATTTTGTTTGGTCTGTGTCCGTAATGGGGATTATACTGTAATGAAACAAACACCAGAGGAGCAAAAACTTTTGACTGGCATTGTATATTAAAATAATAATAATGTCAGTGCACAAAATTTATATAACACACACACACACACACACACAAGTACAAAGTTATCCATTACATTGACTATGTAAAGTTTCAGTATAGTGTATTCTCAGGTTTACTGGCTTTTTTCCAGCATTTTGAGTCTTGATTTAAAAACTCTAACAGTGGGAGCAGACCTAATATCCAGGATTGCTAAGCCTTGGGACAAAGGGAACCTCAATGTCAGCAAGATGTTTAATAATAGTTAATATTTTTTTTCCCTCTGCGCATCACCCGTCCCCATATTTGATTCTGGCACATGTATTTTTGCTCTTCCTGACGCAATTCTTCCCCATTCGCCCGGCACTGAGAGTGGGACAGGGACGTTACCTGTAGGATGTTACCTCTAAACCCCCATACTGGAGTAACAGGGACGTTACGTTACCTCTATCCCTCTATCTCGTTGGGTGCAAGCATGATCAGATTCTCTGTTCCTAATACACTGTATGCATGGTTGGACATAATTAATTAGCCTGCCATTTTCAATGTCTCAAGGGCAGTGATGTGGATTTGATCAAATCTGCAACAGAAAAATCCAGATTTTTTAAATCTCACATCTGCTTTCTGGGACAGGTGCCAGGCTGTAAAGTTAGAGGTCATCTATTTAAAGAGATACACTTCTGATGATAAGAGCTTTGCTGGAGGATGTGATAGGGTTTTTCAGGCAGTTTTGTGGGTGTCCTTAAGGTTTCCATCATTAAAAGGAAGGACAAGATGTTTCCGAGTGCATTAATCTTTTGAAAGGTTCCTGTCGGATACAAGTCACAGTGCCAGATTTTAGACTTGTGTCTTTATATCTTGCAGGAAAAACAAATAGTAAGTAGCTCCTAACAAGATCTGCTATACGCTAACCTAATTAAGGGAAGTAATAGAGCACTGTTAGACTTTTTTACACTTTTGTTCACTCTACTCTCAGTAATGTGGTTTTGAATACAGAGTTCTTATTTTATATTATTTTACTATTGCATCCAAATTCAGTCAGACTCAGACGACTTCTCTCTCCGTGTTTCAGCAGCTCAGTTTTCATGGTTTCTGTCTCTTTCTACCTGCTTCTCTTTGATCACCACAATACTTCAGTCTGATCTCCTCCACGTAGTCGTATCTGCGAGAGGAGAGAGTGGAGGAATCACGGCTTTTAAACTTTGATCTTTTGTAATGCATGTAAATGTGTGTGTTGGAGTTGTTTTGCTTCTGCAGCGTCGATCCTCGGGGACTTTCACGTTACACAAGATTGCGATAGCTATGAAGTATTTATGATTTATTCTTTTTTTTTCTTCGTTAAGGAAATATTGTATTGCTGTTCTTCTTCCTTGTTGCTAATGTAAAAATGAAAATACTACAGATTAACTATTACTGCTCTAAAGGATATGATTTCATTACAGTTATACTGATGCTGTAATATTCCTATTTAATTATCTGTCTGTTCGTTGGCCTGTCTTTCTATCTCACTGTATCTCTCTCTCTCTCTCTCTCTCTCTCTCTCTCTCTGTTTATCTGTCTGTAGATATAATACCTGTCTGTATCTGTTTATCTATTTGTCTGTCTGTCTACTTGTCTATCTTTTATGACTGTGGATCTCTCCATCCATCCATCCCTCCATCCCTCCCTCCATCCATCCCTCCATCCATCTATCCATCCATCCATCTATGGATATCTTGGTCTGTCTGGGTGATGCTGGTTGAAATGGATCTACTTCAAGTTACATATCAGAAACACGTAATAACCTACTAAAAATGAAAATAAAAACTAAATAAAAAGCACTAATATGATGTCTTGAATTAATTTCCCTTTAAATATTTAAGGTTAGGGTATTTGGTTAGTCAACAACGGGACGTAACAACAGGAACTTTGAAATTTTGCAGATGTTCCACAACATTAAATATAACTAAAAATAGATGTAAAGTACAACCTGTCATTCTTTAATAAATTAAACTTGCTGTGGTAAAATTACTGTTGTATAAGAGGAATAAAAACCCTTTGGGATGTGCTGTAATGGGAAAATGATCAGTAATATTCACTTCAGAGTGCTAACATTCTGCTTCATCACATTATTTTCCTATAACAGCACAACACACAGTGTTTTATTCCTTATCTAACAGTGTGTAGTGTAGAAAAGAAAAGAGAAAAGGGAAAAGCAGCCATTTCTCTATAGTTTTATAATATGTATTATAGTGCTTCTCTTTTGTCCCTGTGAGACAGATACTGTAATTGTCCCTTCAGCTCCGTGACCGAGAAACCCTGTCCCTCAATAAAACTGCTGTCTAATTTCCATGGCCTCGCTCTCGCTGTGATGCTACATCCCGCCCGGCTCCATATTAATTAGAATGGGATTAAATAGGTTATGTCAACTGTAATTAAGAAGCTGACTCAGTCGCAGAATTCTCAATATATCAGGCCCGGGTTTTGACAATGCCAAGTAATAAAACACCATTTGCCCTTTTGAACAGTGACATTTAAAGTTCGACATGCATGCAGCATGATTCTGGAGCAATACACAGCTCTGACATAGCCAAACCTTCACACATCATAACTATAATCATATCCTTATTAAAAGTTTCCTTATGGAAAGGTTTGTGCCCCCCAGTGCTTTAGGGTGGGGCAAAAATGAAAATGTACGTCAATGTTACATGTCATCTAGAAATACTGAAATTCTTATGATGCTAAAAGTGAAATGTGAGTGAATCCAACAAGAGCCAATCACAACAAAGTAGTGGCAAAATGTTTTTGCACTAATATTATCTTAACATACACTATTGGATCATTTTTGTTACGTGCGGTTACCGTGAAATCAAACACAATTTTCTTTTGCTACAAGTTACATTTTTTGGGCATAAACGTTTTTAGTTGGAGCAATCTAGCAAAATCTAGCTACTTAACAACAAGCTTGACTAAACAAATATGTTTAAAGAGACTTAAACTCTAATTGGAAGGCTGTTCCAAAGCTCTTCCCCTTGCTGTAGCCTTCATTATTGTAGGTACTCATAAAGATCCTGCACATTTGATTGAAGAAGACATGGTGGATCATAAAAGACCAGGAGGTCACTCGGGTATCATGAGATGAGACCGTTCAGTGCTTTCCAAGTCATTAATAGTATTTTATAATCATTGCAAAATGGAGCCATTGCAGTGTAGATAAGATAGCGGTGATCAAAGTTACTGGTTTATGAACTCGGGCTGCTGTATTCTGGACTAACTGGAGCTTGTTGATGCTCCTACTGGAACATCCAGACAGAAAGGTGTTACAACAGTCCAACCTAAAGGTATCATGTAATCAGGAATTCACTTTTACAGACTGTAAGTGCCCTCTATTTTACACTTAGAAAGGTAGAAACACCCCAAAATTGCATATTCATTAAAATGTGTTATTTTGCTCATGGGAAAGACACAATCCTCCATAGAGCTTGTGAGTAAAATCAGCTTGTGGTGTTATCGAGCTGAGGAAAATCATTCCCGAACTCACAGCTCAGATTTCCTGTTTCATTAACACACAAACATGGGTCTGGATATTCTGTGGAGAATTTAAATGAAACTCTAGCACCTGTAGCAGTTTGAGGTGTTCTCTTCATACTTCTGCTGCTTACCCAGGGTGCTCCTCTGCTCCTCTCGTCTCCATGGCTACAGCAATGGCATGTCATATGGCATGTTTTCCTCTTGTTGTGATGAGGTGCTTTTTTCGGAGCAAGCCGACTTTGACTCACAAATCAGTTTCTGTAGGAGTGGAATAAAATTACACTCTAAACAAAGTACCAAACAAAAGTTCTTCAAAAGGATCAGTTTTTTTGGAACCGCTTTTGGTTCCATACAGAACCATTAACTATACATACTTTTTTATTAAAACAAAATTGAAGCCATTTGAGCTGTTACTATAGAAACGACAACATAATAGAAGGAGCGCATTAATATAAACCTGCACTACTGTCAGAGCTGCTGTTAAAGAAAATTAATCAACACCTTCTGACCAATCAGGATCCAGAATTCAACAGCGCTGTGGTATAAGTGATTATAATGCGCTATAACAGACTGTAAGCTCTAGTCTATTGTATTCTGTAGGAGTTAATTGCCTGGATTAAAGGGATTAAGGGATTAGTGAGTACATGTCATTTATTTTTATTACTTTTTTTTTTTTTTTTGCATTTTCAAGTTGGCTGAATTTATTACATTTTATGCCGAATATATTTCGTTTGGAATGTATTTAAAATTAAGAGCAATTTTGTACCTTGTAGAAGTAACTGATAATTTGATCATTTGCACACATAATGAACCATTTACACACTGAAAAGACAGAGTGTTTTTTTTTTTTAAATTGGTATTGATGAAGCTCTTATTAGTGGTCTCCTCAGCTGGAACATGGTGGAACAGAGTTGCTTAGAGACTTCACCACCTCTCCACCACCTCTCCACCACCTCTCCACCACCTCACGTCCTACCAGACACCACGGTTTCTTTTGAAGTGCAGGTTCTGCGTCTGCAGGATGCCTGAGCTCTGCTCTAGAACACCATGGTGATTCAGGTTCATGTTCTCTGCACTCTGTTCGCTTTCCTCCCATTTATTAGCGTTAAATACAGCAGTAACATTTCACGTAAAGGCAGTGTTCATAAGGCTACATGACATAAATCTACATAGCCTTATCATTAAATGCATCAAATGCTTATTTCAGCATGACAAATTTAAGTTAAGGTGTTACTAAATGCTGATAATCCACTGATTTCAGTGGGCATAAATATTGGCACCCACAATTCAGCCTCATTCGTTTTAATTAACAAATACAAGCACATTCTTTCAGGAGTTACTTCTTATTAGTCACTGTCAATTAATTGTTTTACTGATTCATTTTTTAAAAAAAAAAATGTATTATTTCTAAAATCTGTGGCTTATTTCTGTTTAGTAAAGCAGTAAATAATGATATGTAACCTTCTTGCTTAGTAATGCGTGACCCCACTGACCATTTTATACCTGTACTCTCTTGACTTATTCTTCACTCTCTTAACTTATTTATACTTTTTTTTTTACAGTGAAAAAATAATCTCAATTATTAGCATTATATACTAGTAACACTTTACATAAGATCATAAGGCTACATGACACCTTTACGACATCTGACTATCATAATAGCTCTCAGATTTAATGTTATCCCCTGAGTCAAGTGACATAAGGTTGTCTTTCATCACAGTGTCATGTCAGTGTAACAGGTATTTATAAAAAACTCATAAATCCTGACATTTCGCACCAAAGAAAATATCTCTATCAATGTAAAAAAGTATTCATAAAACTCTTATAAGCATAAATATGAAACTCACTGTACTTAAGGTCAAGAGAAAATATATACAACTCTGTCATTACTGTTAGTTATATGTAAAAATGATAGAATCAGGACTATGAAAACATGCGACAGAATATTAGTTAACATTAACAACTCACAAGTAAGGAGATGTTACATTAAAGTAACATTAATGGAAGGAGTCTCCAGTGTCGGAGGTAAAGCTGTAACTAAGTTTTCTGACATATTCAGGACCGAGGAGTTTACGCTTCTTTGCGGTTTCTCGGTAACATGACAACCTGCATTTTTTTTGTCTTATTAACATCAAGAAAGAGAGAAAAAAATTAAAACGTGAGGGAACGACTCTTTATAGCTGCTGTAATGTTATAATGGAAGTGAGAACTTGTTATGCAGATGTTCCACAACATTAAATGTAACAATAAGTAGATAATAATAAATAAAATTAGTAATCTTTGTCAAATTGCTGGTGGAAGAGGAATAAAAGGCAGTGCTGTTGTAGGAAAATAATTCACTTCAGAGCCGTGCCTTATGAACGTCTTTATAACTCATTATAACCATGGCATGTATAGAAAGTGTTACAGTAAACATGTTACACGTGGATTTATTTCTGCTGAGTAAAGTTTGCATTTTGTACCTGGTTCTAAATCCTGAACTTTCTAATGTATGTTTCTAGAAAATATTTTCTGTCCTGTGATTACATCTTATCTTAGCGCTATAAATTAAACTGCAGGAAAAGGGCAGAGAAGCAACCGACTTGCAGAACTTTTTGAAGGATAAAATAAGCAGATAAGCCTCTGACATCTGTTTACTGAGAGACCAGCTGTGGTAAGAAATCCTCCCTGATTCCCTGGTTAGGTCAGCGGGACGGCTCTCGGCTCCCCGCGTCACCGGCTCGGCACACATCTGACGAGCAGAATGACATTTAGGCAACTTGAGGTACAAAAACGAATCCATTCTTATTAAAAATCATTCAAAATTCTCTTATGTTCCAGTTTTCTGTACTTTTTATATCCCGATTTTCAGTGAGCTCTTTCTGACCTTGTTTGTATTGCGGTCAGGGTTTGTAAGCACGGCTCGTCTCGGACTTCGGGCCAAGCATGACGAATGCTCTCCGTGTATTGAGTCCTGGACAGGAGACGTGAATCAGACTGGCTAATAATAATAATAATAATAAAAAAATCATATTATAAGACCACAAAGGGTTTTCAGTGATGCTCCGACCTTCATTTTTAAATCACGTAACAAGCTGTATCATTTAAAAACCTCCACTTTTTCATCATGATGCATTATATAATATATATATATATATATATATATATATATATATATATATATATATATATAATTATACAGTAATTAATGAACATTTGATATATTTATGATATTGTACAGATCTATTAATTACACTCTAAAACACAAAGACAGAAAATCTGTCTATTATGTAAAGAATAAAACACTGTTTTGGTGCTGTGAGAGTAAAATAACGAGGGATAATTTTCCTATAACAGCATATCCCAAAGTGCTTTATTCTTCTTATACTTCAGCTACTTTCTAGTTATTAAAGAACCTCATAGTTTGTATCCATTTATAGTTACATTTAATGCCCACATGTCAGAAAATCTTAGTTACAGCTTTATCTCTAACTGTTACAAAGTACAGACACTGGAGACTCCTTCCATACGTGTTACATAAACATCTCCTTACAGAAAACCTCACCGTTCATTCATAAAGTTATTAATAAAGCGGAGCAGCCACTGTACAAGTCCCTGTGAATGAGCTGTTACCACGGAAACCATAACATATTACAAACCTGCACTACTGTCAGAGCTGCTGTTATAGAAAATTAATCAACACCTTCTGACCAATCAGGATCCAGAATCTGTGGTATAAATGATTATAATGTGCTATAACAGACTATAAGCTCTAGTCTGTTGTATTCTGTAGGAGTTTATTGACTGGATTAAGGGGATTAACGGATTAGTGAGTACATGTCATTTATTTTTATTACTTTTTTCTTTTAGTAATATGCTGAATGTACACATTTTATAAAATATTTTAATTTTGTCCATTCATTAGCGCCTGCTGTGCGGATTTTAACATTCAGTTCAGTCAGATTTAGTGATGTGTGATACTGATATGTCCATCTCTCTCTCTCTCTCTCTCTCTCTCTCTCTGTCTGTCTTCCTCTCTCAGGTTCATCACTTCCTGTTTTATTCCTCAGCAAAAAGCCAGACTGATTTATTTACAAGAACGACGTGTCATCTGTGAGAGTGCCTCATCTCCAGCCAGCTTCATTTCTTTAAACAGTTTGTGTTGGATTTTCTTCCTCTCTCTAAAACTCCACAGCTTTGTTACTAGCGTCAGTGTTCTGTAGAATTCTTTAATTCATAGACGTTACTGAAAAAAAAATGCTTTAAGAAAAAAATATCTAAAATCGGTGAGTTTGGGATGTTGAGAACATTGATTGGTTACTTCCTGCTAGCTTGTGTGCTGAAGGATAAGTTATAATTTATCATTTGTACATCATTTTTCAGTGCAGAACTTCCACTGGTATAATCAAAACAGCCAGAAGTCATTCATTTATTTTTTTAATAAGAAATGGTAATTTACTGGTGTCTCAATTAAGCCGAGCTGAGATTAACTTTGCTAAATGAAAAGCAAAGTATTCGCAGTGATGGGTAATTGTTTTGAGGTTAATGAGACTCAGGGACGCTGTTGAAAAACTGAATTATCTTTTCAGCTGCAATAAAAAAAAAAAAAAAGTATA
The DNA here is from genome assembly GCF_027358585.1 of Pangasianodon hypophthalmus. Lineage (NCBI taxonomy): Eukaryota > Metazoa > Chordata > Actinopteri > Siluriformes > Pangasiidae > Pangasianodon > Pangasianodon hypophthalmus. The sequence continues at coordinate 1,501,016 of NC_069711.1, read as the reverse complement.
ACAATGTATATTTGCTTACTTTATTTTCCTTTAATCTGACAATAATAGTAAAGATTTATTTTTATAAAATAAACAGCATTTACATGAATTCAGTCTCTGTTTTTTTCTCTGTTTATCTTTGCTTCTTGATTTGATTTATTAAAATAAAAAAGAACCATAAGAAATAATAAATTTACCCTTCCTTCCTTCCTCCCTTCCACATTTTTATCCCAATAAAACACTATTTAATTTGTTAAACAGTTCATAAACAGGCTTTACAGGCTCCAATATATTCCTATATTCCACTATATTCCTGTTTCTTGCTTTAAGATGGAAAAAATACAAAAATTAATGAACCATAATTTATGTTTATATTTTTTATTATTATATAATTAATCTTTCATTCATTTGTTTATTCATTTTTACAAATAAAGTTTTACTTATGTTAGTTGAAATGCAAAAACAATGAAACTTTTTATGAATGAAATTTATTTATTTATTTATTTAAATTTTTTCTCCTCCCACAATAATAAGTTTTAATTTTGGAAAGACATGTAAAAAGCATTCATGTACATTTACTCTCCACTTCATCCATGTTGCTTGTTTATTTATTTATTTATTTTTATTATTTCCTCTAAGGCACACTCAGCATGTGTTTTTTTTTTTTCCACGGTCTAATTTCTGCAGTGTTCTGTTCATCTGGACTGGACTGTGCTGATGTTTTGTACATACACATCCTGACAGCCGTGTGCTTCAGGCGGAGTGGAGGTGACTCACCGTGTCCACTCAGCGTCTCATGGACACGTCTCTGCAGTACACGATGAGTTTTCCGCTCCGTCAGCATCACACCATCTGTCACACCGATATCTGTGGTGAGAAAGCTGTCGTGAAGGTGTGTTTGAACCATCAAAGGCATCCAACCTCATCCACTATCCTCAGGAGAGGTAGAGCGAGGGGACGCTCAGAATCACATCTCAGCTTCACCTCTCACACAAGTCATGTTTATAATGTGATTGTGGCATGTTATGTTGCCAGAGTAATATGCAAAAAGGTTCTTTGGTCTGTTGAGACCAAAATTTTGGCCTTGGCACAAAGTGCTACATTTGGCAGAAACCCAAACTTGAGTATACAATCCCCACTGTGAAGCACGATGGTGGTAGCATCACGTTTAGATTTACCCTCGGCCTCTTGCTTCTCACTGGGTGGACAATCTCCTCCTCCAGACAGAGCAGTGTTTATGCCGTATTCTTTACATTTTTTAAATAATGTTTGGGGAATTTTTTCAAAATCAAACCCTGACTGATACTTTTCCAGAACTTGGACTGGACTTGGTCCTCTTCATGATGCTGTTTGTCTAGGTATATTCACTAACAAACTCTGGGATATTCCAGGAAGAAGTATTACTATTATCATTATTGGGATTATATAACACTTAAATTGCAAACAATTCGACTCCATTCAGCTATTTATGTGACTTCTGATGGTAACCGGTTTCACCAGAACTAATTCAATGGGTTTCACAGCAGCAGGGGGCAAATACTTATGCAATCACAACTTACAGTACGTGTTTTATTTGTAAATGATTTTACAAACTATACTGACTTTTCTCACCATGTCAACATCAGGGGCTATTTTTTGTAGATTCCAACACAAAAGGGGGTAAATACTTATCTTATCTTAATCAAATGCGAACTCTAACTGAACTTCTCTTCCACCATAGGTTCTGTGGGCGTGGCTTTGTGTACATGTTTGAGAATGGAGGGTGGAGTCGAAGAGTAAAACTAAAATCGTTCTAGTGTTGTTGTACTTCATGTATTTAACCACTAGAGTGCCAATCTCGACTCACCTTAACTAATGCACCTTTAATATAGTATAATCTGTAAGATGGTAAATATTTTCCCAGAATTCCAGGCAAGCTGGAGTAAAAGACATTTGCACATTTGCAGCATTGCAGCAGAAATTCTTCGATCACTATATGGGATTATTAGCTAAAATAAAATAGCACTTGATGCAGCATATTTCTTTTTGTTGATGTTGTTGCCATGAGGTAAACTCCGCTCTGGATACAGCTCAATATAAAGATCGTCTTTGCGTGCCTGAGATGACAGCGACTTTTAAAGCTCAGGAAATGTTTATGCGATGTATCCGGAGCTGAAGAGAGGTGATGTTTTGTCAGCAGAGCGACACAGGAATTCATTTCGAACTGAATGAGGTCCGTCTCAGCCGTCTCCTCTCAGCCTCTCAGTGAAGGATACTAGGGGACAAAGATCATACTTATCTGGCTCGCTTTGTGTCCTCGATTTAATTCGCTTTCCTCCACAGCAGGACGAGTGGCTCTATCAAAACTCAAATCACTATTCAATCTGACCGGCTCAGCTGCCATTTTTGTTAGAGAGTTTAATTTTGTTGAGGTTTAGCGTCTCTCTCTTGTTCAGGGGCTTTAATGCTGTCTGCTCTCCTACAGGTCGCGCTGGATTCCTGTCCTTTTCCCACAGAAAAAACACTGCTGTGGTGTTCATAAGGCTACATAAACCCTACATTAACTCATAAACCCTACATTAACTCATAAATGTACATTAACTCATAAATCTACATTAATGACAGAAATCTACTTAAACATTTTAAGTGACACTTTTATGACCTTTGACATTAACCTATGAAAACATTTATAAAAAGGTGTATTCCAATTCATGACAGATGGCAAGGACTGTTTACGTCAATTTTTATGTTGCATACACACACACACACACACACACACACACACACACACACACACACACACACACACACACATATATATATATATATATATATATATATAAAATTATAAAATATATTTCACATAGATTTGTTTTAAATTTAAGATGTTTTTACATCTAACATTTTTAAATTGAACATTTTTAACATTTAAAAGATTCTCTTTCTCTCTCTCTCTCCACACACACACACACACACGCACACACACACACACACAGACTTTAATTAAAAACTATATATATTTTACTTTCTTGCACTTATTCCTATCATTTTTTTTTCCATCTCTCATTTTTATTTTTTTTTACTGTGCGTTGTATTACACAAATTTTTACGACTATATTTCTTTTATTGTTATACATTACTCCTTTATCATTTATTTTTTTACTACTTGACTGTACCATCCTTTCAGCTACCGCATGTATGAATTAGTATTTGCTTTTCTGCAAAACTGCTCCCTAATTTATTGTGAATTTTTTCAGGTGGCCGTGTTCCAGCTCCCCGACAGAGTTTCTCGCTGCTTCGCTGCTGCTGTCGGTTTACTGCATTGAAAATAACGTTAATGTAAGCGGTACCTGTGAGACCCAAAACCTTGACGAGTGGGCTTCAGGTGCGAGTCGGTGAGCCGAAGCTCATTAGTAGCTGATCTCGGGGTGCACTAAGCAGGCGGCTCTGAGATTCGGAGAGTCTGGATTGGAATTATTCGCAGATATAATAAGGGAAGAGGCCAGGGGATGTTTACACTCTGATCACTGGAGGAAAAAAAACATTAGAGATGTTTAAAAAAGTGATCTCGTTACACTTCTCCTTTCTCATCTTTATAAATGTGCTATTTTTACCTGCCTCATCATGAAGCACCCATATTCCTGACAACAGTGTAATATATGTCCAATATAATAGGGTTTTCAGGACTGACCTATTTCTGGATCATCTTGCCGAATCATCTTGACATTTTTTATTTTGCGTGTGTGTGTGTGTGTGTGTGTGTGTGTGTGTGTGTTGAGTGTGAGCTTCTGTTTCCCACACGCCTCTATGGGAACACACTATCTCAGTGCCACACCATGTGGTGGACCGAAGCGATCAATCTTCCGATCCCATCAGGCTGAAGTCAGAAATCAGATCTATTAGAGAGCACAAAGCAAGAATCCGACCCGCGGCTAAGGCTGTCAGCGCAGCGCAGTGCTGGATAAGAGAAGCGAGAAACAAAATCCAATAATTGAGCCTAAAATGGCTCTTCATACCGGAAGGCACAGGTAGGCTGAGACAGGAGAGGAAAAATTAAGGCGCTTGAAATGATTAGTCATCCTCTGGAGGTTCTGGAAGATTATTTTCAAATCCAGTGGAAATGAAAAGCAAGTAAGTATTTAACTAGGCTTGTTTTTGTGACCACTGAGCCTCAGGTTGAAATACATGACTGAGAGGAACTGGTTTCAGTGTCGCTCAGTATAACATGAATATAAACAAGCTTATTCAATTGAACAACTACAACATGGAAATTGCAGAATAAATGGAGCATTTTTACAGAAAAATAGTTTAAATTTGCATTCAGATGCGAGTTTATAGCAGCTTTCACTTGTTACACATCATAAAGTCTCGCATGTATGGAATAAAACACTGCGTGTGTCATGCTGTTACAGTAAAATAATGAATGATGAGGTGGTGTAAAGAAGTGGAGCTTCTGTTACCACCAAAAGTGCCACAGCAAATTTCCAACAATTACAAGATTTCATTTATTAAAGCATGATGTGTCATACTTTTTTATCCGTTTATTGTTACATTTAGTGTTGTGGAACATCTGTGAAGCAATTTAGTTCCTGTCCTGACTTACGTTATAGCAGCGATAAACTGTCGTTCCCTCTCCAGCCTCTCTTGAAGTTAATAATAATAATAATAGTAAAAAAAACCCACAGCTTGTCATGTTACCAAGAAACCACAAAGAAGCGGAAACTCATCTGTCCTGAAGATGTCAGAAAACTTAAAGTTACAGCTTTACTGTTACAAAGCACCGACACTGGAGACTCCTTCCATAAAAATGTTAAATTAAAGAATACTTCGCAATATCAACAATTCTTCTTGGTTTTTAATTTGTTTATAAAGCGGATCGTCCGCTGCACAAGTCCCTGTGAATGAGCTGTTACTATAGAAACGATAACATATTACAACAAGCGCATTGATATAAACCTGCAGAGCTGCTGTTACAGAAAATTAATCAACACCTTCTGACCAATCAGAATCCAGAAGTGCAGTGAGCTGTCCTGGTCCAGCAGAAATGTTTAAAACCCCAAATAAAAAAAATCCAAAAAGGTGTCAGTAATACTGCAGTGAATAAGTAAGATATTTAAATATAAATATTCTTTGTAAACTATAAATTTACAAAATTATAAATAAATAAAAAACCCTGATGCAGTTATGAGGAGCAGAGGAGTCTAAAAGCAGAGGGGTAAGTACTGTTACGAAACCGATGTATTTTATCTATCAAGGCTATAAATTGCATCAAAAACCTGGAATTTATTTAACAGCTTTAATCCTTTCTAGCAATACACTGGCAGGCGGAATGGAAATTATTATTGGACTTATTGGACATTTTCAATCAGCATAAACAAATGAATTATTTTATCGCCGCAAGTCTGTTATAAGATTAGTCAGCACACTGTTGGGTTTCTGTATGTAGAGTATCATGACTCAGCTGCTGGTGAGCAGGGAGATGGGGATGGGACGAGTGTGAGCCCCCTGCTGGGCAAAAAATTCACATCACTCCACAATAACATTGATACAGAGATAAAACGAACAGCACAATTAAAGATTTTTTGATAGTAAACACTATATACAACTGCCACAATAAAATTATAACATTTAAACCTAGTAGGCTAGGAAAAAAAAAAAAAAAGAAGTACTTGCGAAAAACTGCAAATTCTTAATTTGGAGTCTGACATCTCAAATAAATTCAATGCTGAACACAGGCACAACCAAAACAGGCGCAAATTTCATTTTATGGCCTCTGGTAAAAAGAGTTAAGAACTCAGGCTCAGGCTCATGCTGTTGTGTTCACGCGTCTGGATTGCGTCTGGATGAAGTAATTCGCTTCATCTGGTTTACCAAACAATTCTGCTACTAGTTTACACAGAACGTGAAATGATGTGCCACGACTCTCGACATGATCTTCTTGGTCTTGCTTCAATGTGTTTCAGTGAACTGATTGTTTGATATATTCTCTCAAATCAATTAATCTGAACATGCTGGTCTTATCCATCACCCAGCTACAGAGTAATGGATTATCACCCCAATCTTTGGAAAATCCTCCATGATAACTCGAGAGTTCTTAATGATTTGAGCTAATTTAAGGAGAAACTAGTCTTCTGTGTTCTGCTTACCTTTTATTCTTGATTATTTTATTTATTATCTATTTTATCATAATTTCGACTTTTTAAACATGTTTGTTTTTCTTTCCTTTCTTTTATTTTTTTGCTATATAGGTTCTTTATAAATTTTCTGATTTCATTTCATTTTATTGAAATATTATTTCATTTATTATTTTATTTATCTCCATTGTTTTAATTCTAATAATTATTTACTGTCTGTAAAGCACTTTTTAAATGTTGTTTAACATGTGAAAAAAAATAAATTATTATTTTTAATTATATTAATTATTTTTTTATACCGTCTCTTGTTCTTTCTTTGGAAGTTGTTTCAACTTTATTTAACTAAAATGTTATTTTGATTCCTTTGATGATATCTGGCCTTGTTTCCTCAGTACAATCTTGATTAATTAACATTATTTTAAACACTCCAAACACATTTGCTGTAACTTGCAGTATTTCAAAATGTAATAAAGTTTAGAAAATTCATCAGAGGAATAAATAACGGGGTCTAACTTGCAAAACAACTCGAAGATACATCAATTTATTAATCGAAGAGGGAAATTCAAAAGTTCAAAAACATTCTAAATAATAATAATAATAATAATAATAATAATAATAACCAAAAACTTCATAATAATGATGTCTTTATATAAAAACGACCATATCATGGTCATTCTACCAAACTGACAACACAATTTTACAAAAAAGGGTTAATACATGGGTTAAAATTTTAGTTTCAGTTTTATTTATATAGCACTTTTAACAATGCGCATTGTCACCTTTGCAGAAATCCAGATATAAATATAGATTTAGATTTGTCCCTAATGAGCAAAACTGTGTGACATGAGGAAGAAACCCCGAGAGGAAGCAGACTCAAAAGGGAACCCATCCTCACCTGGGTGACGCCGGATAGCGTGATTATAAATCATTTCTCTTCTACAATTATATACTATTCAATGTCAAGCAGTGCTAAGTGTATGCTCTGGTTTTAGAGTTTTAGCTTTAAGTCTATAAGATCCAGGTGAAATTATCCACTGTATAATTAATGGGGAATCATTTCTGATGAAGACACGCTGTTCTTTCGAAGGTTAGCACTTTAGCTCTTTAAAGAGGTTCTACCTGGGACCTTTTCTGAAAAGAAAACCACTTTTGAACCCTGATATAAATGAAAGACACTTCTCTCATTTCCCCTTTGAAGCCAGACACGACAAGACCGCATACACAAGATGCCGTATTGGACACTCAAGACTCACACGTGCTCCTACTGAACGAGGAAGAACCACCAACACGTGACTCCTGTAAAACTTCGAATGATTGTTAAGCATATATTACAGGACTGTCCTACTCTTAACAATGCTAGACAATGATTCTTCTCCAAACAGACGTATCTAGAAGTCTTCCAAAATGTCTCACCAGGAAAAATCCTGGCGTTCTTATCAATTATTAAAGTGAAGGACTTTATATAGACACTGTTGGAATGTTATAAAATTTTATCTTCGTAATACTGTAAGAATTTACGAAATGTCCTGTTTTACCTACCTCGATCTTGCCATGGAAATAGCCATTGATGCTGACATGGCATTAAAAGAACAATAAATAAATAAGAAAACCACTTTTATAGGGTTGTACTGTATACAGAACTTCAGATTTCTGCAGTGAATCATCAAGTCTGCTGGTTTATGAGGTGTGACTGGAGTATTTAAGTCCATTGTCTAAAATCACGCCAAGATTCTTAGGCTGTTTGTGATTGACAGGTCCAGCAGCGAGGAGCGTTTCTCACTGGTATGTCAATCTTAAGATCCTGATGATTGGTCTTCATCCAGAGATGGCTGAAAGGGAGTCTGATGTCTTCTGAGAGTCTTGCGAAGTGGATGAAGGAAAAATGAAGTGAAGCTGTGTGTCATCAGTGTCCAATTGATGGAATAAGCCATGGGATCTGATCAGGGAGCCCAGGGATTTAATATACAGGAAGAACAAGAGTGGACCGAGTACTGACCCCTGAGGGACTCCACTGAACCACTCCAAGCTATATAGATGGATCCCATAGGAATGATGAGAAGTAGGTTGGAGTGTGGCTCCTAATCCCCCAATCACCAAGAGGAGAAATGAGGATCTTGTAATTCAGAGTGTCAATGATTGAAGACAAAGGTTCTCTCTGGGTTTGTGTAAAGACTCTACAAGGGCCACTTAGCCTTGTAACCATAAGGGCCTTGTAACCAGACGGACTGGCAGGCAGGGGGCCATTTAGCTCCAGATATGAAGACAGCTATGTGAGAACTGCATGTTCCAGGGTCTGTAGTTAGATGGTGTGGGGTTTTTAAAAGTCCCCATGAAAAGGTTTGAGAGCCATGATCTGATTCCGTACGTTGATGCAATTCTTTTTTAAACAGAAAGTCAGTTGTTGAAATTGCTTGTTGAAATGTTTGACACAAGAGCCAATAGCGTTTGAGATGTGCCACACCACCGCTGAATCTAAACAAGCTTGACAAACTTGACAGGACAGTGGTGGCTCAAAGTTTAATGCTCTGGGTTACTGATCAGAAGGTCAGGGGAGAGCAAGGTGCCTCTGGGGGTGTCGTATCATGGCTCACTCCGACCCCAGCTTTCTAACAAACTGAGATATGCGAAAAAAAAAAAAGAATTTCACCGTGCTGTAATGTATATGTGACAAACAAAGGCTTCTTCTTCTTCAGTAGCTAAATATGGAGAACAGCAAAGAGTTTAGTGAGAGCTACTGCTAACAATCTGCTACAGATGCTAACTAAAGCTACTGTACTGTAGAACAAGACCAGTCACCATGTTCAAGAGGAATATTTTATTTCACAGATATTATAATTAGTCTGAATTTCACTTATCTGCAGCTAGGTGTTAAACATTCTCTGGGAATTTGGTCACATTGAGTTGGCAATCCAAGTGATCCCCATGTCCCTAAGGCTAATGTTTTACAATGTTCAGGGGAAAAAATGAATGCTTAAGACTCTTGTTAAAGTTAGCTATAGCCAGTGATACGTTGATGCCGCTAGCTAGGTAATTAGCGTAACTGTCAGCCGAGTACCATGCTGCTCACCAAGCTACTGATGCTAATAGTCATCAACAGTAAACGATAGCTTTACTGATAGACCCTATTTAGGTCGTGAGATCATTTCTGGATTGAAATTAATTCTATTTTTTCTGACTTTTAAAAATGTTCTACATTTACAGAAAACAGAAAAAGGAAATATTGAGGCAATATGCTTTTCAAAATTTTGAATTTCTTTTTTATTTTAAAGGAAAGAGACACCACATCAGCGATGGATACACGCAGTACGATGACGAGACGCGGAGTGACGCGTGTGTCAGATATACAGTTTAAGATACACAGGCATATCCCACTCGAGTGGTCTGTACGGGTCAGTGCACAACCGGATATGATAAACGAAGGCAGATCAACATTAAAGGTCAAAACGCTGACAGCTCTGACAGTAGCTCAGCTTCAGATCACAGGTTTACGTTAATGCACTCGTTCTGATACGTTACTGGTTCTTCAGCAAGTCAGCGACGTGTACAGTGGACGCTCCTGTTTATGAACAGATTTAAAAACTCATTGATTAGTTTTCTGTAAAGAGACATAAACGCTTGTAACGATTTATCAGTCAATCTGTTCATCTCCAGCTTGAAAAATGATGCCAAATATGTTAGACAAGAGACAGATAAAGAAAATAAAGGACAAGTAAGCCATTTAAAATCAGTTAACGCTAGAATTTTATAGAATTCCTTCTGCAATTCAGCGAGTGAAATTTCCCCACAGCACTGATTCATTTGCGCATCTTATTAAATTGCCGTAATTTTGCGAGGTGTTGAATTAGCAAGGGCAGCATCAGTGTAATTGTTATTTACCCTCTGTAGTGCCAGTGAGTCATGCAGCCATGTAAATGAACGCTAGACATCAGCGTCTCGTTAGCGGATTAGCAAAGCACCGAAGGGACGGAATGATTCCAGTGAACGTGTATTTGATTGAGGAGATTTCTTTGGTAGTCTTGGTAATTTCTTTTTTTTTTTTTCTCCTTCAGGTTTCCATGTTTTCAGTTTGTTTGAAGTGAATGCACAAGCTACCTGTACCATTTAAATTGAATTATAATTCCTATACAAGTTTACGTTTGATTTACTAAAATTTAATATCATGATAATTAGTACACTTTTTTTTTTTTTTTTTTATCACAGTTTACATCATGATTATCATGATATTGTATGAAAAAAATGATTAAAAAATGATTCCTCAGTCTGTTCAGTGTGTTTTTTTTTAAACTTCTTGTTCAGTGAAAGATTTGTGGGATTTCCTCCTCTAAGCTTGATAAAAAGCATTTCATAGTTTCATAATTTAACCATTTATACTTTTGTGGGTTTTATAGTCTCACTGAATCAAATATATCGAGTTAAACCTCAGATCTTCCAGAGCTTGCTTGCACACCTCAATTGTTTTTGTCGATATAAGCTATACACCACGTCTGTTCTAATGATACAGCTAACCGTCATGAGAACAGTAATAAATCAAACACTGGAATTACCCTCACCTGGTACAGGTTATGCATCAGCACATACTCCTTTGACGGTGCAGATTTAACTTTAACAATATTACTGAGAAGGATAAAGGATTAGTGCGTTTGACTTGGTGGCTTTGAATCTGTACTTAATTTGTCCCGGATCACGCTGGAACAGGATCCGGTACTTCTCGGATTTGACATGCCTGAGTTCCGGAGCTTATTTGCATGGATCAGGAAAATCTGCAGCTTTTTTTCTTTTAATAAAAATAAATGGAATGGAGTTGAATAGAACGCTGGTGTGTGTGTGTGTGTGTGTGTGTGTGTGTGTGTGTGTGTGTGTGTGTGTGTGGTCCTGACACAAGCGTCCAAGCGAGGTGGACTCTGTCCGAGTGAACTCTGGGAATGAAACATCTCATGAAAGAGGTTGAGTTATGAGTTGCTAAACTGAGCCAAAGGACCGAGCTGTAGCACTGCAGAAATGCTGTGTGTCCTGGAGTTTTAGACAAACAAAAACACACACACACACACACACACACACACAAAATGCTGGATGTGATATAAAAAATATACAGCACTATCTCCATGTTCTTTGTGCTTGTGCGATTTTTGTGATTTCTACACACACACTTGGGAAAGGTTTGTTTATCGCTGTATTTCTGACCAATGAACAAAATTTTTAGGAGCATGTTTTCAGCCTTACACACCCCTCAGACATTTTGAAGTTTTTAGTTAGTTAATTATGTGCGGCATGAAACTAAACCAAACGGAATAGCAACTGAACTAAAAGAATCGATTTCACTCTGATTCGGATTCAGAAAACATACTAATAGCTGTATATTAATGACAAAATTCATAAATATATAATTCAATCTGATAATTGGAAACTTGTTTAAATTAAGTTTAGCATAAGCAATGAAATCACGCTTTGATTAGAAACTTAATATTTTAATGCAAACTATATGTAATATGTTCTCTTAAATCTGATCTACCACATAGTTCCTTTTGTCTTTTATTTTTAAGAGTGGTAATGTTAACACCACTTCATCACAACACCCTATCACTGATTATTTTACTATAACAGCACAACACAGAGTGTTTTATTTCTTACACAGGTTTTGTAGCTGCCAGCTAACTCACATAGCATCAGGATTCACTGTTTTCCTGTTTAAACTGTTCAAGAATCTCAATAAATCCAAAGGAATTACTAGTGGAAAGGCGAGATTAACATACAACACCCACCTAAAAATAAAATCCTAAAAAAATGGTAAATATAAAATAAAACAGAATAATTTCAATTCAGTTTGACGTCACGGACTTTCTACAATCGAGTAATTTTTTTCTCAATAAGTTTAACAGACACAACACAAAACAAAACACAAGATCTAATGCTGAGCCTGTACAATTTCCACATAAACATTTTTTTTTGTTTTTTTTTGACCTGAGTGTGATCACAATTTTACATTTAAAAAAAAAATCAGAGCTAGGTGTGTAGAAACATCTCTTCCTCTCACGACTGCACTAATTTGTGCTCTCGGCCATGACCACGCCGCATTTCTGTCACTGCGGCTTATCGTTCATGACCACGCACTGGGTAACGCCGGAGGACGGAAATGAGAGCGCTACAACCTCGGCCTAATTGGATTTCTTATCAGGATATAACGTATACAAAGAAACAATGCGGTATTGTGAAGGTTTGGATTTATTATTATGATCAGCATGAATATTTTACTCAGATATCTGATTATAAACACTGGCCAAGATGTGATAGCAAAGAAGAAAAAAAAGTTACATATACACGGAAATAATACACGACTATAGTGTGAACATAATTACTTTTAATACCTTTAAGAAAAGTTTCAGATATTTACGCACAAGACGTAAGGTTTCATCAACTAGTCGACCAATCAACTCTTTTTTTTTTCCCCAAAGAGGAAATTTGAGAAGAATGTAAAATAAATTATTAACCTAAGAACTCACAAGGGTCACTTTATTATTAGCCTTTTTAAATTATTATTTTAATAATTTTTTCTCCCAAAATACCAAAAATAAAATGTAACATCTAAACCATGTTCTTACTGAATAAAATAATGAATGTTAAATAAAAATTAATGGGACATTTCAAATTTATTTATTCGATATTGTGGATTGATTTTTCTATGTCTTATTATTATTATTATTATTATTAATTTTAAAATGTATTACCTATTACATTCATAAAGTACTATAAATAGTATAAAACTAAAGCATATTTTCAGTGAACAAAAATAGTGAATGTTGAATAAAACTTAACAGGTCAAAATTTTTATTTCAACCTTAATTACTTATTCATTTTACTGGTTACTTTAAATATTATTTTTTAAAGTTTTCTCTATGATCTTTCTTCTCTAATGCTCTTAACCACACCCCCAAGCTGCATTTTAATGTATAAAGGTACAACATGGATAGTTTATTTTATTAATTAATTGAAAATATAATTAAAAATGAATTTTTAAGACAATATTAGCAGTTTGGACAATAATATTCTGTATTTTCGTCCAAAACACACTGATGGACTTTTTAAATCAATCACATCTTTTACTTCACACATGTTGCCATGGTAACACTACTTGATCTCAGCTAGCCTAAACAGAGCTGAATGGATTGATTTCCTCCCAAAAATTAGGCACATTATGTAATGGTGACACATTGTGGTGTAAACATTATGTCCTGAACTGACAACAGGTTCTGAAGAGTTTTTTCTGGATTCTGTGGATGATGAAATAAAAACAGTAATACTGGAATATTTGCATTTAACAGAAATTCTTAAAATTGTTTCTAGAAATATTAGCTGCTGTGTCCAGCGTCTCATCCGGAATAATATCTTACGAGTCTTAAAAACTTTAAATAACATTACACCACAGAACTGTTAAATTCTGGATTCTGATTGGTCAGAAGGTGTTGATTAGTTTTCTATAACATTAATATGGTTTCATTTTCTGTAAGAAGAAATTATTCTATATTTTTTTTAATGTAATCATTGGTGAATTGCTGTAGTATAAGTGGAATAAAACACTTTGGGGGCATGCTATTATAGGAACATAATCAACTTTAGAGTGGTAGCAGTAACTTCACTTCATCACACCACCTCATCGTTGATTATTTTACTATAGCAGCACCACACAAAGTGAGTTCAGCTACAAAATCAAACTTCAAGATAAATAAATCACTAGCAGCATACTCAGAATAAAACTTCACAAACACTCACCCACTGTCTGGGGTATTTATGGCGAGTGTGCTGATCGGGAACAGGTGGTTGTCATTAGAACTCCAAGGAACTAAAAAAATGAGGTAGCAGATCATGTGACAAGTCACATGACTGGGGTCGTAGGTCATTGTTTGGCTGAGGATTCTGGGAAATGGAGTCTGTGACATTAACGGTAAACAATAAACAAACAAACCATGAACTTCATTGTTAACAAACCATCAACCATCAAACTAAGTACAATTACTAAGTAGAAAGTACACCTTTTATTTAATAAAAAAGTCTGCAGGTGTTAACTTACAAAATTCAAAACCAAGGCGGAGCTTCCAATATTTACACCTTATTTACCAAGTTCTCAACATTTAATAACATGCTGCCATTTAATTTTTTGCTAATTTACAGTATATAGTATATAGATATTTTTATTCATGGATTGAATTGTCGTCAGTGGGTTCTTGGTGTACTTGTATCTTGGTGTGTGTAGGATCTTGATGTAGTGGTGTTAGTGTGTTTAGTTTCTAGGTGTGCTGGTGGTGTTGGTGTGTGTAGGTTCTTGGTATAGTGGTTTTGATGTGTATAGGTTCTTGGTGTAGTGGTGTTAGTGTGTGTTGTTTCGCGGTGTACTGGTTTTGGTGTGTGTAGTTTCCTGGTGTAGTGGTGTTCGTGTGTAGGTTCTTGGTGTAGTGGTGTTAGTGTGTGTAGTTTCATGGTGTAGTGGTGTTAGTGTGTGTAATTTCATGGTGTAGTGGTGTTAGTGTGTGTTGTTTCCCAGTGTACTGGTTTTGGTGTGTGTAGTTTCATGGTGTAGTGGTGTTAGTGTGTGTTAGTGTGTGTTGTTTCCCAGTGTACTGGTTTTGGTATGTGTAGTTTCATGGTGTAGTGGTGTTGGTGTGTGTAGTTTCATGGTGTAGTGGTGTTAGTGTGTATTAGTGTGTGTTGTTTCCCAGTGTACTGGTTTTGGTATGTGTAGTTTCATGGTGTAGTGGTGTTGGTGTGTGTAGGTGCATGGTGTAGTGGTGTTAGTGTGTGTTGTTTCCCGGTGTACTGGTTTTGGTGTGTGTAGATTCTTGGTGTAGTGGTGTTCGTGTGTAGTTTCCTGGTGTAGTGGTGTTGGTGTGTGTAGTTTCATGGTGTAGTGGTGTTGGTGTGTGTAGTTTCATGGTGTAGTGGTGTTAGTGTGTGTTCCTTCCCAGTGTACTGGTTTTGGTATGTGTAGTTTCATGGTGTAGTGGTGTTGGTGTGTGTAGTTTCATGGTGTAGTGGTGTTAGTGTGTGTTGTTTCCCGGTGTACTGGTTTTGGTGTGTGTAGATTCTTGGTGTAGTGGTGTTCGTGTGTAGGTTCTTGGTGTAGTGGTTTTGGTGTGTGTAGTTTCCTGGTGTAGTGGTGTTAGTGTGTGTTCCTTCCTGGTGTACTGGTTTTGGTGTGTGTAGTTTCCTGGTGTAGTGGTGTTGGTGTGTGTAGTTTCATGGTGTAGTGGTGTTGGTGTGTGTAGTTTCATGGTGTAGTGGTGTTAGTGTGTGTTCCTTCCTGGTGTACTGGTTTTGGTGTGTGTAGTTTCCTGGTGTAGTGGTGTTGGTGTGTGTAGTTTCATGGTGTAGTGGTGTTGGTGTGTGTAGTTTCCTGGTGTAGTGGTGTTAGTGTGTGTAGTTTCCTGGTGTAGTGGTGTTAGTGTGTGTAGTTTCATGGTGTAGTGGTGTTAGTGTGTGTAGTTTCATGGTGTAGTGGTTTTGGTGTGTGTAGTTTCTTCACACACGACTGAGAATTTACAGCAACTATTCCTGTAATGTAATGCCGTAATATTGTCAATCAGTTTTTTTCATATACATCATTGCACTAATGTAATGAGTGATGTACAAAAGTAATGTACAAAAGAAGTTGTACAGCACAAAGTTCAGGGCCACTGTCGGCCCATATACCCAAAAAAAAACAAAAAAAAAAAAAAGAAAGAAAGAAAAGTATAGGAAAAAACTAGAGCCTCGACTCAACTAAATGCTCTAAATAAATCTACATTGATTTTTTAGTGTTTCCACATTTTCTTTTCTTTTCTTTTCTTTTCTTTTCTTGTCTTTTCTTTTCTTTTCTGAGAATGTTTTTTTCTCATCATAGAAATGCGTTATTCTACAAGGACAAATTAATTTACGTGTTTATTAGAGGAGATCAGCCTCAAGAAGCTCTTCAGTATTTCTAGGACTGAAAAGTGTGGTCATGTTTATTTGGATAATTCCTGTATTTATAACTGTAATTACCTCAAAAATGAAAATTCGTGACCCACAGGAATTTTCCATTCAAAGCATTTTGAGGGCTCTTGAAAAGTTTTCCATTCCTGCTCACGCCTCCGGGGGTTCACAACGCGGTCGGCTGTAATTAAAGAGACGGCCAATCAAGTGGCCCAGTCGAGCTTTCTTCTCTTTTTCTGTTTCAGTTATCTCAGTTGTGTTCTACAGGAAAGCTCGTGTTTATTCTATACATTTTAATTTTATCTTTCTAATTTTACTTTTATGCACCAAACATCTGGAACACATAACCAATTATCATTCACCAAGCTAAAAACATTTCTTCACTTTAGACTTTAACTAGCTTCGTTATCTTTTAATATTACTTTTAGATGATTTTAATCATAGTATTTTTAATTCGTATTTGTAAATTTAATTAAACTTTAATTAAGTATTTCAAGTTTTATTTATGTATTATTATATATTTTATTTTTAGTAGTTTCTTTTTTTTGTCACTGCTATTATTTATTGCATTCTTATTATTTTATTATTTTATTTTTAACTGCCGTTTGTTTCTTTATTTCTCTGTTTTAATTCTTATTCTTATTACTAATTATTCTTATATAAAACCATTAATGATCCAAATCCACATTGAGGAACAAAGGGAAACCCTTTGTTATGGAGTTCAACCTAGAAACTTTAGAAGTTCCCCCAGAAGGACTAAATGAATAACTCATTTTTTTAAACTGTAGACATACAGTATGTTGCTTAAATTACATTCCATGGTTTGGAATTGACCATTTGATAGAAATCTGTTGATTTTAACTAGATTTAACTTGCTATGAATTTGAGTACTAACTCTAGTGCAACAACATCGCAACTGGGTAACTATACAAATTCCTTTGCTTTGTTTACACTCTCATGCTCTTACTCACTGTCTCGCACCTGATTGGCTGCTGCTCCTGCCAGTCACCATGTAGCAGCCTTCTTTTCTGCATGAAGTTGGGGCATGACAATTGGTACTGTCAGACTGCTGCTGCCATCATCCATATATCTATATATATATATTCTTATACACTTTTAAAAAAAATAAATCCCTTCATATATTTTTATGTATATATTTTTCTTATATTTAATATTTTTCTTTATATATATTTTTTTCTGTATATATTTTTCTTTGTATTTAATATTTTTCTATATTTCCTTTTTTTTTTATGTCGGAACAGTTGTATAAAGCATTTCACTGCAAGTTGTACTGTGTGTGGTTATGCATGTGACAAATAAAATTTGAATTTGAATTTGTTTGTGTACAAATTTCCCACCAAGTTCACCAACTGGACCATTCCTCTTGGCAAAATTGCTCATACCCTGTCAGACTGGATGGAGCCTGCTGTCTCTGGTTTTCTTCTTTGGCTCCATCCATCTTGCTCTCAACCCTGGACAGTTTCCCAGTCCCTGCTGATGAAATGCTGTTCCACAACACGACGCTACCGCCACCATGCTTCACAGTGTGGATGGTTTTCTCCGGGGTGACTGAGGTGGAAGTATTGTGAGTTGGGAGGTACTTTTCAGCTATGGTGAAATGTGTCCTTATGACTAGATGTATGCATTTTTGCTATTCTAGACTTATGCTAGATGTTATAAGATATTGTTGGCCTGAATTTTTGTTTTTTAATCCAAAATGCGCATGAGAGTCTCTGCACACTTTCTCCGGAGACATCAGACATCATTCTAAATCAATACCTTTATGCAGTCCGTTAGTTCCAGTTCTTTTTCCTTCACGCCGACCTTTTGCTTTTTACCTTTTTGGTGTTTACTTAGATGTACAATGAATTCCTTTGCACCGAAGTGCTTCTAAGGCAGTTCCTCATCTTTCCTCTTTTTGAGGGTCATTTGGCCTTCATCTTTGCACGCTTGAGTGGAAGCTTAGATGACAAAGTGTTAAGCTGCCACCGGGGTATAAACCCTCTGAAGCCTTCGTCAAGCTACAAGCAAACATAGTACTTCTTCTCAAAGGTCTGAGTAAAGAGCAATATTAAGCACAGAGCTTTTAAGAGAATTTTTAAAGAGGTCAATGTGCAATTTCGTCTGTGTTCTCCCGAGTGCAAAAATGTGTGCACCCCAGGTCAAAATGAAGGAGACAAAAATGTACATTGAAACAAAATATTTAGTGTTTTTTTTAGCATAATGATATGCTTTTTTTTTTTTTTTTTAGCATATCAGCTTATTGACTCCCAGTTTCTGACTCCTGTTTGCTGTGTGTGCTTACTGAGTTTGCTTCCACAGCTGTTCCTTCAGTATCACAAAAATGGTATAATAGCATAGTTTACTATTTTTATAGTATAGATGCATCAGTATACACACAGGTATTGTGTATCGGTTCAGTACCATGCTTATTTACTTGTAAAATATGCTCTGATCTGTTACCAGGTAATACTATGTGACACTAATGAACAGACAACACAAACTGACAGCGATCTGGAAGTACAATATATGACCAAAAGTATGTGCACTCCTGACCATCACACCCATATGTGGTTCTTCCCCAAACTGTTCCCACAAAGTTGGAAGCACACAATTGTATAGAATGCCTTTGTATGCTGTAGCATTACAATCATGTTTAATATGCAACTAAAAACTCAGTCAAAATGACATATTTCACCTCAGGTATATTTTTCTCTTTCATATTTCTGAATTGCATTTACTGACTCATTTTCTTGTTACTCGATGTTTTCCTCAGTTCTGATGAGGTATTGTGAGACCACATTTTCTCTGATTTTCTTGCTATTATGAAGCTGAATGTATAAATTATTCACATTCAGCTGTACGCTCGTCTGGTGTGACCCATCAGGCCAGTTCATCTGGCATTATGTATTATTTTAAACAGAATTAGAGCCATTTGGATCAACAGGGATTTCATCTGGTTGTAATTTGAGTCAGTTCCGTTGCATCAACTTACTGTAAACAAAATTCTCAATAAGACCAGAAATCAAATTTATGCATAAATACTCATACAGAAGATACGTTTCTATGATACAGAAACTGCTGTACAACTAGTTCAGTCTGTAAAAGAAGGTGTTGATTAATTCTCTATAACAGCAGTGCAGGTTTATATTAACACGCTCATTCTAATACGTTATCGTTTCTATAGTAACAGCTCGTTCACAGGGACGTGTACGGGGCACACTTTATTTATTTATTAAATACAAATGTGGACATCTAAAATTTGCCATATTCTACTGACACACAAATTCAGCCAAATATTTAAAAAAGAAATGATGAAAGAAGACTTCTATGAAGGTCATAGTTATAACGAAAATATGAACGCATTCATATCATGTTATGAAGCTTTCATAAGGTATAATGCACATTGTTATAAATCACTTAAGAAAATGCATTATACTTTACAGCTATATTTTTATATGCATTATTAAATGTTAACATAATGCATGAGAAGTAGTTTTTATGACACATTATAACACCATTACAAAAAAAAAAGCCAAGCACTTGATATTAATGTGTTATACAGTAAATATTGCTTATATTCCAGTCGGTTAACAATTTATAAATGCATTATAAGCATTGCTATGCCTTTTCATAAATAAATATAACAATGTGAATAATGCCTTATGAATGCATTATAATAGGTCATTATACATAAGGCCTTCATAAGAAGTGTTACAGAAGACTTTTGCACAGAACTGTTTCTATTTCTGTTTTTAACTTTAGTCTGTACATTCATTTATCAAATGTTATTATTGCATTGCATATTGCTATCCACGTCAAGTGTTTATATATATTTATATATTTAGATCACATATTTAGTGTGCATAATTCACTTAGTTTTCATGATTTACTTCTTGCTTGTTTATTTTTCTTTCTTTACTAGTGTGTGTGTGTGTGTGTGTGTGTGTGAGAGAGAGAGAGAGAGAGAGAGAGAGAGAGCGTGAAGCCGCCAGCGATTTTGCTGAGCAGCTGTTATTATTACAAACCTGTATGATTTCATATATATGGAAATCTATTTATCAGATATGTTCCATAGATATAAATATGCACAGCTAATATCTGTCTCAGTTTCTCTGAGATGGAACTCTGTTTGGCGTAAAGTCCTGTGTATAAATCAGTCTAAATAAAAATAAAATAAATAAAAATAAATCAGATCCGGGATTCATGTCATACAGGAATAACGATTAGCATCAGCTTCTGACCAAAACTCAGACCGCATAAACGTGCCGTGCGTCCGGGAAAATCTAATCTTATTGTTAAAAAAAACCCCAAACATACAAAAAAGCTGATATAAAATTTAAAAAAAGGAATATTAAAAAATATATATTTAGAGAAAAGGTTTTCATAGTTGAAATAATCAAGTCTTAAAATTCTAAATGACTGAAATACTTTAAAATAAATTTTCCTTTAATACATAGTACCACTCACATCAGTTCTATTAAACATTTCATTTTTAACATAAACACAGCTGTATGCTATTACCAGCTATTCTTGAAATAAAAGTAATCTTGTAAACAAATTAACAATGCATTAACGTTTTTAATTTGGAAAATAACAGCTTTTCCCGTCCTCTCCATTTCTCCCAATATTGACGTGAACGTGTCGTTTTCTTTTAGTAGTTAATACCATAATTACGACTGAGTCGGATGCAGATATTTCGGATTTATTGGTGTTTTCTGTGGGACGATTCATTAAAAATGAAATTAAAATTAATTATATATATATGGATCACTTTTTTTTTTTTAGCAAATCTAATCTGAGCTTTAAATAAACTGCTGCTGCAAAGCTGATCTTAATCTTTTAGACCAAAATGTGTGATAACACCGCAGCATCAACCTCTGTGACACACAGGGTTATTTTTATATTCTGGACTCTGATTGGTCGTCAGGTGTTGATTAATTCTCTATAACAGCAGCTCTGACAGGAGTTCAGGTTTATAATAATGCGCTCGTTGTGATATGTTATCGTTTCTATAGTAACGGCTCATTCGTGACATGATCTTTCCTTCTTGACATTTTTGTTTTTCTTTCTAAAATTTTTCTATAAGGAGATGTTTATTTAACAATTATGGAAGGAGTCTCCAGTGTCAGCACTTTGCAAGAGTCAGAGGTAAAGCTGTAACTTTAAGTTTTCCGACATCTTCAGGAGTTTATGCTTCTTTGTGCTTTCTTAGTAACACGACAAGCTGCGTTTTATTTTTAACTTCAAGAGAGAGACAGAGAGAGAGAGAGAGAGAGAGAGAGAGAGAGAGAGGGAGAGAGAGGGAGGAAAAAAGAGGCTGGTGAGGGAATGACTGTTTATAGCTGCTACAACATAACTGGGAACAGGAACTAACTTATTTTTCCACAACATTTTATGTAAATATAAATGTATAAAAAGTGTCATTCTTTAATAAATAAAAATCGTAATAGTTGGCAAGTTGCTGTGGTGTAAGAGGAATTAAACACTTGCTGTTAGAGGAAAGTAATCAACTTTGGGGTGGTAACAGTGACTCTGCTTCATCACACCACGTCACTGATTATTTTACTGTAACTGCGCAACACGCAGTGGTATTATTGCTTACTGTACATAAGGCAGCGTAACTGTGATAAATTTTCTCATCTGATGAACTTCAACTGATGAAAACAAGCTTCTACAAATGTATTACTTGCCCTTCAGTGGTATTAAACACACACAGTCTCAGTTCCTGAAGTGCAATAGAGAAATATGTTCATCTCTTTGTATTGACTCCGCCCACTATTTTATATCTCAAATTACATATTCATTAATTCAAACATGCGAAACAGGCATGATGTGTTATTCTGTTCATTTCTTTCCAGGTGTTATCAGGCTTGCATGATGAAAACTTTACTCGTTTTCAGCTTGTTGTTTTTGCCAGATATCCTCAATGAGAGCAGAATAAACATGACGAGAACAGTAAAGCGAGCAAAACAGTGAAAGTAGGCTAAAGCTCCCAGTGCTGTTTCAGCATAAACAAAGGTCGAATGTCGTGGAAATAATTCAGCAAGCGGAAATCGTCTCCTCCGGAAGAGGACTTATTATACTTATTAGATTTGAGGACTGTCACAGATTAAAAAAAAAGAAAGAAATAAAGGGGGGGGGGGAGAAGATGAATCCATGACGCAGGCTGAAATGTGAAATAATGATGTGCCTGACATTTTCTCTGGATGACTCGTGGCCTCAGTGTAATCACATGACATTTGCCTTAATAAGAGAAATGCCTGGAAAACAATGACTTATCCTTCAGACTATATTTCTCTCAAATCTAATTTTTTTTTCTTTTTTTAAAATTCACAAACTATCTAGCAGCATCTGTGAATAAATGCGAGTAATTCCCAGTCTAAGTGCACACTCACCGGCCCGGTTTCCTGTTTCAAGCTGTTTTTTTTTTTCTCTCCATCACTACTCTGTTGGAGCGGTTGCCATGGAAACCTTATTTATTCAGTTTATAATTAAGTGAAACCTTAAAATGAGATATGACTTATTCAGAGCTGACCTCTTTTCCTTTAACTCTGCTAACCAAAGTGGAATCTGTTGATTATTACTCACTTTTTCTACACACATGTCACACTTCCTTTATTACACACAGAGACAGCGGGAGTTTAAAGAGTCTCAGACCTCATTTATCAAACTGGATACGAGTTCTTAACAAAGCAAAATTTTAACAAAAGCCGTGCACTGGGGAAAGAATCTCGGCTTGTTTTTTGTATCTTAATAATTAAAGGATATATTTAAGTTTAAATATTTAAAAAAGTTTATGAGGTAAAGAATCGAACGCTGTGTGTGGTGCTGTTATAGGACAATAATCAACAACCCTGAAGTTTATTATCTTTTCAACTTTTATTCCTCTTATACCACAGCAACTTACTAACAATTACGATTTTTCATTTATTAAAGAACGACGCATTGTACTTTTTAACCATTTATAGTTACATCTCATGTTGTAGAAGTTACAGCTTTACCTCTGACTGTTACAAAAACACTGACACTGGAGACTCCTTCCATAAACGTTAAATAAACGTCTCCTCATTTATAAAAAAAAAAATTATCAGTGTATTTCGAGTGTCAACTGTACAAGTCACTGTGAATGAGCTGTTACTATAGAAACGATATCGCACTTGAAAATGTGCATTAAAATAAATAAACAGGAACTAGGACGTTCCACAAAACTAAATGTAACTATAAATGGATAAAAGTTTGACATGTCATTCATTAGTACATAAAAAATTGTAATCGTTGCCAAATTGCAGTGGTATAAGAGGAATAAAACACTTGAGGATGTGCTGTTGTAGGAAAAGAATCAACTTCCAGTACTGAGGTACCAGTAACTCCACTTCATCACCATCCTGTAGTTGATTATTTTCCTATAACAGCGTGACACACAGTGCGTGGTTCCTTACGCGGCATTTGATTTATGTTTCTGTGGAAGTGGAGGATAAGATCAGATTGCAATGACGTACAGAACAAAAGGAACTAAAAGTAAAACAAACCTTTATTTCACATCTGATATAACTCTGCACTGTACATCTGAGATATAAAAAGAACTACATGTATGAAAATAGCACAAGAAATAGAAATGAGTTTTAAGAGAGGCCCAAAAACTCACATACACACCCTCTGGGTTTATCATTCGGAATCACGAGCTCATGAACAGCACAGCACATCGCTGAGAGAAACGAACTTCAACACTGCACTCACAATCTGGTAACACATGGAAAATACACACCGACTCCTTATTAACACAAAGCTGTATACTGTGGGTGTGTGTGTGTGTGTGTTAATGTTAATGTTAACTGTATGTTTGTATAAAACATGGTTGGGAAATAATTAGAACAAATTTCTGTTCCTCATCAACATCACTGATAAAATATAACGATGGCGTCTCATATCATACCACCACTTTACAGAGTGTTTAGCTGTTCAGTACACAAGCCCTGAACCACACATAGAAAACAAAACAACACACAAACAAAACAAACTTCAGTGCTATGTCATTATGTCAACTGAATCACTCGTTATTTCGAGATATTAATGCTGTAATGTTGATGTAATATCTCATTTGTGTCGCAGTGAGCTGGAGTACTGACGCGGGGCAAGTGTGTGTGCTTCAGCTGCATTATCACACTTCTGAATTTTAGCATTTACTGGACTTTCCACCACAGTCGCTATGACAACTGAAACTGCAACTGGTATGCTTGTATTTTGGGAAACTATAAGTTGGAGTTTTACTTTACTTCCCTCGTCACTTTACTTCCCTCTCACTTTACTTCCCTCTCACTTTACTTCCCTCTCACTTTACTTCCCTCGTCACTTTACTTCCCTCGTCACTTTACTTCCCTCGTCACTTTACCTCCCTCGTCACTTTACTTCCCTCGTCACTTTACTTCCCTCGTCACTTTACCTCCCTCGTCACTTTACTTCCCTCGTCACTTTACTTCGATTGTGACTTTACTTCACTTGTGACTTTACTCCACTTGTAACTTTACTTCACTTGTGACTTTACTTCGATTGTGACTTTATTTCGCTTGTGACTTTACTTCGCTTGTGACTTTATTTCGCTTGTGACTTTACTTCGCTTGTGACTTTATTTCGCTTGTGACTTTACTTCGATTGTGACTTTATTTCACTTGTGACTTTACTTCGATTGTGACTTTATTTCGCTTGTGACTTTACTTCACTTGTGACTTTACTTCGCTTGTGACTTTACTTCGATTGTGACTTTACTTCGATTGTGACTTTACTTCGATTGTGACTTTACTTCGATTGTGACTTTATTTCACTTGTGACTTTACTTCGATTGTGACTTTACTTCGATTGTGACTTTACTTCGATTGTGACTTTATTTCACTTGTGACTTTACTTCGATTGTGACTTTACTTCGATTGTGACTTTACTTCACCTGTCACTTTCATATTTTTATATTTTATATTTTAATATCGTACTTTTGAGTAATTATCACATTATTTTGAATTAATGTCTTCTTATTTCAACATAATATCTCATTATTTCGACTTAATATCTCAGTATTTCGACTTAATATCTCAGTATTTCAAGATAGTTTCTAATTATTTTCACATCTTATTATTTTGACTTAATAACCAGTTATTTTGGGGAATTATCCTGTTGTTTAACATTTCACCTTCAAGTTGATTTTTTCTTTAGCTAATGTATTGAATAGTAATTTATAAATTACTATTATTATATATACTAAATGTATATAAAACATATATTAAACGATCCATTAATTTATGGATTTTATGGAATATATAGAATTTTGTCAATTTACGTGTTAAAAGACAAAATAATATGCAGAAATAATGAGATATTATGTCAGAATAGCCACAAAATATGTTGAAATAAGTTATTACATCAAAATCTTGAGATATTATGTCAAAATAATAGCATAAAAACTTGAAATAACAAGTTACTAAGTAAAAAAGAATAAAATAGTAAGTTGAAATAATGACATAATTACTTGATATAACAACAAAATATCTTAAAATAACAAGTCAAAATAATAAGTTATGAATTTAAAATAATGAGATATTAAACTGAAATAACTGAATACAGAGTTATTAAGTCAAAATAACTATAATAATATTTTGAAATAATGACTTATTAAGTCAAAATAGAGAAATATTAATATGAAATAATGACATTTAATACTGAGTTATGTCAAAAGAATGAGATTAATATCAAAATAATGACATCGCTTTAGCGTGGTTTGCAGTTCAGGGCTACTGCACGTTGTAAAAATGATACTGCACGTCACAAAGCAATCCTTAATACAGATTTAGTAAGCGGAAAAAGAAAAAGATGGATAGAAAAGAGTTATTACATCCTCCAGCCATATCTGTGAACAATGATTTCTTTGGTGAATCATGATTCATGAACCACGAATCATGAATCATGATTCATCAGCATGGATTCTTTGGCATTTTGACTGAACTGTGACCGCTTCCTTTAGGATTTGTGTCTTTTCTTTAGTTAACAAAACGTCCAACAAAACAAAGCCAGCTATCACTTTACCGTGTACGCTTTCCCATATTTCCTATTTCATATGAAAAAATTAATAACTCGATCTAAACACTATAAATGTGTGAGCTGTCAGGTAACCAAACAGTGAGAAATAGAAATTGCTGAAGTGCTGGAAATAAAATAAATGAAAAAAAAAAAAAAAAAAGTTGAAAGAATTGGTAACATTTTATTTCAAAGGTACCTCCATTGGGCCTTTATAACACATCCATAAGCGAGGCTTATGTCAAGACTTAGAATGTTTTAATTAGCATGATTCTTACAGGCTTGTTTTTTTTTTTTTAAATATATATACTATTTATTTTTTATTACACCACAGCATTGCTGCATTCTGGATTCTGATTGGTCAGAAGGTGTTGATTAGTTATCGTTTCTATAGGAACAGCTCATTCACACGTTTATGGAAGGAGTCTCCAGTGTCAGCAGTTTGTAACAGTCAGAGGTAAAGCTGTAACATTTTAAACTTTTCTCTGTAATATGACAAACTGCTTTTTTTTTCGTCTTACTCACTTCAAGAGAGAGAAAAAGAGACGCTGGGGAAATTTACGATTGTTTATAGCTGCTATAATGTAAGTGAGAACAGGAACTGAGTTGCTTCATGGACGTTCCACAACATTAAATGGAGAAAATACTTTAATAAATTTTAAAAAAAGAATGTAATTGGCAAACTGCTGTAGTATAAGAGGAATACAACCTTCAGGATGTGCTGTTATTGGAAAATAATAAACTTCAAGCTGACAGAGGTTGATTATTTTCCTATAACTGCATGACATTTCGTAGAAATCCTTCTTTTAACTTACTCAGTTATACACTTATACAACTATACAAAGACTTTATAATAAACGAAAATACATTCCCATATATAATATTAAAGAAACCTTTCATAATAAATAAAAACTATAAATATATATATAAATATACAGCATATTTATGCAATGCTTATGGATGTGCTATCAAGGCTCAGTGCTTCTACCTCTGAAATAGTGGGTTAGCGTGTTCACTATTGCACTATTGGTTACTGTTGGACAGATTTAAAACTGATTTCCACTCACAGACTAAAATAAAACTTTCGACATAACTCTAAATATTATACAATATTATTAAACCTTTGAAAAAAAAAAAAAAAGCATCCGTAAAAAACCTGAAATCTCAGGCGTGAAATATTACTGTACAGTACTTTGTCTGCAGGGGGTTGATGATCAAATGCAGTTAGTTTTTCTTTTCCGTCCATTATTTCCCCGGGTTTGATTGATGGTCTGATTCTAAGGCCCAGTTATAAACAGCACTATTAGATTGAGTTTCTACCCACGCAGTACATATGGCTTTAATTCACTTACCGAACCTTTTCCAGCGTCGTGGGTGTGTTATGGAAAATCTCATCCGGAGAGAGCAACACCATCAGTCTGGGGGGCTAGCACCACCAATAATGAACGGCTAATAATTATTAATCATTACACCAAAATAAAAAACAAACAAAAAAACCAAAACCGCATCAACGACTGCTATGATAACGCTAGCCGAAACACTATTATCAAACTAGTATAAATCGCAAAATAATGGATCGACACCATCACAACGAAAGTTCACGACACGGGCATGAAACGCAAGAGGAGGATCAGTTTGTCTGCACTTCACCACACGTTTCTGATGAATTCAATACATCAACAACAGAGCACGAGACAAACTCACCTCAAGAAGAAAACCTCATACTAGATATAGAAAATGTCAGGATAGGCATCAAATTATGATGTAGAAAGAAAAACTGAAAAAAAAAAAAAACCAACAACAACAACAACAAACTTTATTCAAGTAAATGCTACCCTTAAATTAAAAAAAATAATAATAATATATTGCTATTGAAGAACATTACAAATAAATACGTCTTAATTGTAATCCATGACAATGGTTTTTAAAATTGTGTATAATACAAAAAAAAATAATAAAATAATAATAAAAAAAAATCAGATTGCCTTCATACATGTATTCTCAGCTTTGTTAGCATGAATCCTTTGGCTATGACCACCGTTTGAAGTAGATGTTATAAAATCATCTTAATAATACGGATCATCTGACAGTGACCCTAAGGCAACTCAGTATCACAATTTATCAAATAAATTTGGTTATGAACACAGTGGTAATGTAGGGTTACGGATTATAGAATTCTGGATAAATGGAAATTACTGATAAGTAATAAAAAAAAGAATGACAAAATTAAATTAACAAAACAGAGAAACACTTTACTTGACACTAGCCTGTGTCATAAGACTGACATAACCACGTCATAAACTGTGCCAATCATAAGATGCAGTCTTAAGTGTTCAAGTAAAGTTTTATCATATTAAAAAGAATGTAAATAAAAATCATTTCTTTTTGAGAAAACGGAGTGATCCAAACCTTCTGCAGCTAAAACTGCTTCTGTCTTTGGGATTGAGTTGATTTTGCTTGTATTTATATCGAGTTGAGAAAAAAATTTCAATTCTTAGATGCACCTCGATTCTCTATTTAAACGCGATACACAAGATCTTTCTTATAATTTTTAATAATAATAATTTGTGTTATTTATATTTTCAATAAAAAGCCACAGAACACAACATAAAGCAAGTTATAATAATAAAAAAATATATAATAATAATAATAAAATTGGACTAAACTAATTAGCATGTGCACTTTGTATAAGTTAGCTACTAACCAAGCTAGCTAAATCTGCTGATTTACCTGATGATGGACAAACGCTTTGCTTTTAAAGGGACTGTTTTGGAATTGTTGAATATTTCTGAATTAAAAGGAGAACAGGAACTGGATATAGGCATGTTCAAGCTTTGTCATTACAAGATAAAGTGTTTTGGGAATACAAATCATATCAGACTTTTTTTTATTCAGAGTTCAGAGTTCTCAACAGAGGACATTCGAGCAAGCGAAGAAACGTTCACATAATTCAGAAAGCACAAAGCGAATTACTCGGTCAGCTGCAAGCTTTGTGGCAAAAGAAATTTTGCGTCATTGTTGAATGAGTTGGACTGGAGGTACAGCATTTTACTTTCTGCTTTTTCACTTTAAAATCAAACTGTAAAAAAAAAGATGCTGTATTCAGAGTCGGTGAGTCCAAAATTTACATCAATATTAACACAGGGAAAGTTTCCCGTATTCAGAGTCGGTTTACGCACACACTTAAGTCGATTCTGTATTATGCCTACAGCTCATTTTATGTGTTGTTCATAATTTTATCCATAAAAATGAATACACGTCTCTTTACAGCCATAAATTTCAGCGTGACTTATTGTGGTTACATTAAACTGACAGTCTTAATACTGCTCCTCACTCGAGCTGATATCACGCAAGAAAAATGCGCCCAAGTTCAAGATCAGAATCACATGTAACTGAGACACGCCTCTGTTTTACACAAACTCCGCCCTAATGTGCGTAACTCCCTTACTTTCTGAATAGCGCAAAAGTCTGTAGTTATGTCTGAGTTTTGAATACTGATGTGTGTAATTTCAGTATTAAATCATCACTGTGGGCGCTTAACTATGAATATCGTTTATAGAATCGAGATGCATCAAGAATCTTTTTAGAATCGCATGGTGAAAGCCTGAATTGAAATCGGGGCCTAAACATTTCCACCCCTAATGAGTACAACTGCCAACTTTGGCCAGGCCCAAAGATAAACCTGGATTAGGGATGATATGAGCTATTATAACACATGCAATTGTTATTGTAACAGATTAAAATTTACAGGTTTAAATAAGTTTTTTAAATGTTTGCTTCCTTTTGTATTGGAAAAAATCCACTACAAAACTTTCCTAAATATAAATATAATATAGGAAAAGGTTTAATTCCTAAACAATTAGCCTATGATATGATATTCCAATAAAACCTACTTTGTTGTACTAAAATTGCTGTGAAGATTCAAAGTGGAGCTTAATATTATAATAAATAGCATGCAATGACATTAACGTCAATTTTAGAAATGACTTCATCGAAAATAAGTCATAACCAAAAGCTGGAAAAAGCACAGAGTGACCCCGTCAGCGGTCAGTCAAAACCGGGAACTTGTCTCTGAAACTGATACTGCTCTCTCTCCGGCAGATAGCTACCCCATCCAGAAGAAGGCACTATGGATGGCTCTGAATGCTTCTCTTCACCAAAGCCTGGTTTTGACTGATCGCTGGTCTCCACTTTTGGGAACCACCTTCGTATTTAGATGTCATGGTTTTGCATGCTGTGTGAGGCCTTCCCACCCCCACCATCAGAGCAGCTTTATCCACTTGTACTGTGACTTTCTCATCAAAAAAAACATCACGCTTCTGTGATAAGTGAACTTTTTTTTCCTTGGTACCTGAAGAACAAAGGCAAAGACTTCTGGCAGGGAAATGCTACCAGACAAAAAGCCTGTGGACTTCCGACTGTGTAGAAAGAGCCGGACTCCTTAGCTTAAGGGCTTGGAAAGTATCTGCTTGTAACTTTGTTATGGCAAAGTGTTATTTTTTTTTAAATGTTTCCCAACCTACTGGAGAGGTCTCTGACTGAACACAGTTCCCATTCTTTTTGACTGTACTTAGAAAGTCTTGGTGCAATCGTTGTCCTGCCCAAGTCAAATCGTCTGCGTCTTTGAAAAGGAAATGGGTGGATTGCTAAAGATAGAGGTAGCCTACCCAGTAGACGACATTAAACAACAAGAAAGAAGTGGGAAAGAAGACACGTGAGTATGCGTCCAGTTCCAAGATGTCTATGTGGACCCTGCCCTTTCTCCAGGCCCCTCCTTTGCATTCCTCGTAGCAGCAGAAGAAGCTCTGGCAGTCTTTTCCATCCAGGCACTCATATAGACAGGCGTCATCAAATTCCTGCCAGTACATGGAGTTGTTCAGAGCGATGACTGTAGGAGGAGGTCCCACATCCAGCACTGAGTAGTTCTGTAAGAACACAGAATTCTTGCTTAATAATTAGCATGCTCACGTATGATTTGTGCTAACAGGGACAGAACTTGGCCTAATAAATTCAGGAAGGAATTTTCTGTTAATAAGATAAAATCTCATTTTGTCAGTTCCTGGAGCCTATCCCAGGAACACTGGGTGTGAGGCCAGATTCCTGGATGGGACACCAATCCATTGCAGCACACCATGCACACACACACATCCACTCTCAGGGTTGGCAATTTAGCATAGCCAAATCACCTACTGCTATGTTTTGGGAGAAAACCCACACGGTTGCTGGGAGAACAACATGTGAAACTCCATACAGATAATAACCCAAGTTCAGAATTGACCCTGTGGACTCCGGAGCTGTGAGATGACAACACTCACTTAATTCGCAGTATCAGCATATAAGCAAATACATGTAACCTCCACCTACCATGTAGCCAAACTCGTTGACCATTTCATTAGCTACACATACCAGTGAGTTTGACATGGTGTGGTGTGCTGTGCTAGTACAAGTGGATCAGTGTTTTGGGGTTTTAGATTATCACTAGGTTGATAAACAGTCCAGCAACCACCAATCCCCATATAGAATCTTCTTAGTGGTGGCCTTATGGTGATCTCTTTTGCTGATTGAAGAGTTAGACGAGGGGGAAATACATTGTGCCGAGAGATGGACCTGATAAAAGGGTCAAGGAGGGTAGCTATAGGGTATAGATCAGATAAAGTGGCTTCTCAGAGAATATGGTACTGAGAGAATAAGAACAATGAATACCAAGAGCAAACATATGTAGCGTATTGCTCTCTCAGAGAAGATTACTTAACCCACAATCACCAGTTTGGTATATTTTAGCAATTTTGGTTCCCCGAAGAGCTCTGAGGCTCTGCTCCTACTATTTGAGTGACCTGAAATAAATCTGAGGTCAGCCTTATAAGCCTTGTATTCACAGTTTGGTAACACTTTATTTGGGGAGCCTCCATAGCACATTGCATAAATGTTTTATAAAGCAATGGCCAAGGATTCATAAAAGGCTAATGTTGAAACTTACGAGGACACATTAGATGAAAGAAAAGCCCCTGATTATCATTATGAATGAACAGTTCAAGATTGTTTTTGTATTTTTTTTTATCCTTATTATTACTCATTTATTTTTTTTGTACTAGCACATTCATAATGTTTTGAGACATATATGAAACCTCTAATCCATTCCTCATTTGTGGTTCTTAGTTACTCTTCCAATAAATCCTGGAAGATTTCTATGGGAGTGAGCCTGGTGTTGAAGGCTAGTCAAAGTTTCCCAAAGTTTCATCAGCGTCAAACAAGTCACACACAGATTTGGCCTTATGCATCCCACAGTCATCATACTGGAATGCAGGAATGCAATACATCTCTCACCAAAGCAACCCAGTAGGCTCTCCTGGGCTTATCAGGTAAATCTGGCCATCACCCATTACAAAGAATCCACCCCACCACCAGAAATCGATTACTGACCTTTGTCTCAAGGTGATGTGGTAACATGTATGCTTGTCAGCAACCTTGTGTTTGAACAAGGTGTTTGGTATTGACAATCTGTGTCTTGCACAGAAGTCTAGTGACATTTACTGCCTACTTGGGTTCAGATTCACGGATCTCCTATGGCAAAGGTTGCCAATCCTGGTTCTGGAGAACCCCCTGTCCTGCACATTTTCGAGTTTACCCTGCTCTAACACACTCACTTTATCTCAAGAAGGGCTATTAATTAGCTTGTTAGTTGAATAAGGTGTGTTAGAGCAGGGAAAACACTAAAACTTGCAGGACCAGGCCTGGGAACCTGTGATCTATAGAAACTTTGAAGTAGGTAATAGACCACGTCCTTGTCAGGAAGTTTGTTTCCACAAGCTTGTGCTATGTGCGGATATAATCTAGCTTCCATTTCTGAGGACCATTCTGTCCAGAAGTCTATCACTTGGTTGCCCCATGATTGGCATTGCTCTTGTCTACTACCCCTTTTTATAGCTGGGTAGATAACAAGATGTCACAGTGTCGGGCTAAGCCCAACCGGTTGATGTGGGTGGCCTGGTCACCAGGGACTCGCCTGTGGGCACCGCTCTCAGACGTGGCTCCAGGTGAACCTAATCCAGGCAGTTTTTGGGCTACCTTTATTGTACCTTTCATGGGGGTCTATAGGGATCATTGTTTGTCTGAGTTCTTGGTAACAGAGCACATAAACCTTTTATAATTCCTCCAGCACATTTTTCTAAAATATTGAGGTAGTGTTTATGAGTGTGTTATGAAGGCCCAAGTTGAGTCAAATAAAGTGTTACCAACAGTTCTCCCAGCATCTGTAATATTCAGGTTTGTTGAAATGGTACTTAGCCTTGTGTTCAGGCTTCATTTAATGCAAATTGCAATCAAAGATTATTATATAACTCACCTCTTTGTAGATGTAAATGAATATAAGTCTGAGGCATTAATTTGAAGTGGGAATAATTACATATTTACTGCTGCTCTCTCCAGCTGTCCAATCATAATATATTCGCATAAGAGCAGGAAGGTACTGTATATATTAAAGGTGTAGTTTTTAAACATCGTGCAAATGATCTCCATGTCAAGTTGTTCAGCACCCCAGTTTCCTAAAATCCACCTTAACACAAGGCATATGACAACCTCAGTATTATGAGGTACTACCTGGCTTTTTGGTCATAGAAAATTTGTTCTCATGCAGTGTTATTTTTTTCATTTTTAAAGGTTTTTGGTGTAATACTTGAAAAAAAAAAAATCCTCTTCAAACTCACAGATTAACTTGGTTTTACAAGGTTCTATCTGCCAGCCAATCATCATTCAGGATGAACGTGCCTTGGCCAATCAACATCCATGTTCTATTTACACTCTGACAGAGAAAAACACACCTGAAGCCTCAGTATGATGAGACTTCAGATGTAAGATGTTCTACATATTCTCCATTGGAGTAATAAAAGGTCTACACTATAGTTGTTTTACAGCATATAAACAATCTGAAACATTAGAAATTCTTTAGCACACTCATACCATGGCTAACATCAGATAAAATTAGCATTAAATATTACTGGCATTAGGTAGCTACATGCTTAATATGCTTAATAAACCACATCTTCCAGTGTAACCAGGGACTGAAGGTCAGCTATCAAAAAAATAAAAATACCAAAATGCATTTATGACCATAATGTGGTCTTTATATGTTCAAAATGTCTTTCTCTGCTGAGTTTATTACCATCTATTACCATTATTTAATGAGAACAAGAGATAGAGCCTTTTAAAAACCAAACAGTAATTGAGTTTACAGAATAATAAGGCTCTATCTGGCTTTCAAAAATTCACTTTCTAAATGCTTCAGAATTTCCATTATGTAAATTTGAAGCAAGCTTCAATTTCAGGATTTTAGTATTTTTCTAGCTGGAATGTCAAAAGTTTGATGATCTTTAAATGGCTCTTCACCCAGATAGAACCTTAGATTACTAAGGCCACAATAAGTTGAGTGGGTTCAGTTAGAGGAATCAATGTTTTCATTGCAATTGCAAGTCATTTTGCAAACAGCAGATGGTTGAACGTTACACACTGCTCCTGTAAAGCTGCTCCTATAGTGAAATCATGGCTAGTCATGTTGTAGGAGAGATGGTGTAGCCCTTACCGGTCTTTTCGTCTTGTTACAGGTCGGCCTGCGAACACTGTACGAGTAATAGTTGAGAGTTGCATACTCCATGAGAGCCGCGAAGACAAAGAGGAAACAGACGGTCACGAAGAGGTCCATGGCGGTGACGTACGAGACTCTGGGTAACGACGTCCTGGCCACTGTGCTCAGCGTGGTCATGGTTAACACTGTGGTTATTCCTGTGTGATACAAACAAACAAACTCCAAGCATGATGCTATTTACATATAGACACACACAGAAAAAAGTTTTCCTGTGCAATCACAAATTTGACTTGCTGCTTTAAATGTGAGTATTGTTTTTTATTTATTTTTTGCTAGCAAAGATAAATACCTAAGTAATAAAACATGATAGGACAGGTTGATATTGATTATTTTTCTATAACAGCAAGTTTCAAAGTGTTTTAAATCTCTTGTGCCAGAGCAATTTTCCAATCCTTGCAAAATTTTAATTTATTAAAGAAAGACACATTATACTTTTTATCCATTTATTGTTACATTTAATGTTGCGGAACATCGGTGAAACAAGTTAGTTCCAGTTTTCACTTATGTTATAGCAGCTATAAACAGTAGTTCCCTCACCAGCCTCTCTTTTTTCTCTCTCTCTCTTGGAGTTAAAACAACAAAAAGTGTAAACTCTTCTGTCCTGGCGATGTCAGAAATCTGAAAGTTACAGCTGTACCTCTGACTGTTACAAGCTGCTGACACTGGAGACTCCTTCCACAAATGTTAAATGAATGTCTCCTTATAGAAAACTTCACTATATCGTCGACTACAGACGAGTCCATCTGCATGAGCTGTTGCTATAGAACTGATTTGCAACTGCACTACTGTCAGAGCTGCTGTTATCAAAAATGAATCAAAGCAGATGTTGCCATATGATATTTTGTCCATTATAACTTTGTCTCTTGCTTCGACACCTTTCTTGTCACTTCAAATTGCAAATCCCACCCACACACTCAGTCTAACTCTTACACATTCACACTCCAAGCTTCATTCTCCATCGAATATTACTGAGATACCACCGAACCCCACTGACTGCCCCAGTGTTTTCCAGAGGTTTCTATGGAAACAAGCAAGCCACATCTATTTCAGTCTGCTGTTTCGTCCTCCCATTCTCTGTACTGTGCCACCGCTGGCCACCGTGATTAGCTTAACCTGCCTCTTCTTAATGCACTGGCACTTTGTCAGAGAGCCGACTGCATTTCTGAGCTAGAAAAAAGCTCATTGGAACGCATTTCTGCAATACGGCATGATTCACAGAGGCACTTAGCTCTAATGCTAGCCCATCAGACACACAACTGGGGTTTATGGAGGCGGAGAAAGAAAAGAGTGATCATGATTCTAGTGACTTGCTGGTTAAAATCACTTTGATTGCTTGTTACGGCATGCCACAGCTTGATGTTTGGCCTGTACGACTGTCTGGTCTTCACTGAGGAGTGGTGCAAAGGAACAGTGTTCAAAAATGCTCAAATCCTGAGTTCGATTCCTGACAATTTCCCCAGCCACTCATGTACCTTATGAATGCATTATAACATGCTATGAATGTATTCGTAGGTCATAGTTCATACTGCCTTTATAAGAAAAAGTGTTACCAAGTCTGCCTGTCATTACATTTGAGTTAAATGACATATGGTAGTTCTATAACACTTTACATTAGAACTTCATGGTAACTACATAACACTGACATAGTGAATGTTATAACACAAGTTATAACACCTGACACTGAAACTGTAATAAGAGTTCTGTTAAGTGATCTCATCATCATCATCATCATCATCATCATGTTTGGGCTGCCGGATACTCTATCTGGTAACGTTTTAATAAAGGTTAGTGCTTATTAGGCGATATTACACCTACATAAACATTTATTTCAATAAGCATCAGCTGGTATAAAACCTGATTGATGTTACATTTGAATCAAATGACATTTGGTTGTGTTATAACACTTTCCAAGCCGACTTATTTATGTTAGAACATCATCATAAATGAAAACTTGCTTTATAACACTTTGACATAGTAAATGTTATGACACTAATTATCATGAAACCTTAATAAGAGTTCTGTGAAGTCATCTCGTCATCATCCTGAGGCTTCCAGATACTTTTGATGGTAACATTTTACTAAAAGGTAGTGCTTATTAGGCTACATAATACCTACACAAACTTTATAAAGGCTTATTCCAGCATCAGTTGATATAAAAACGGCTTGATGTTTATTTGCATCAAATTAAGCTTGGCTGTGTTCTAACACTTTCCAGGATAACTTACATATTTATCTTTTTTCTAATATTTTTCTAAGGGAAGTACATATTAGGTTATTAGGCTAAATAACACCTACTTAAACGTTTATAAAAGCTTATTCCATTCCATCAATTCATATTGAAACTGCCTGATATTACATTTATGTCAAATGACATATTTTTACCTTTTTTATTTATGTATCTATGTGTATTTTTCTCTAACATTTTACTAAAAGGTAATGGTTATTAAGTTATTGGGCTCCATAACACCTACATAAACATTTAAAAAGACTTAAGTTTATATAAATCTGCTTGACATTACATTTGAGTCAAACAGCATACGGCTGTGTTACAACACTTTCTTAGATGACATATTTTGACCTTTTTTCCCCCTAACATTTTACAAAAAGGTTATGTTTATTAGGTTATTAGGCTACATAAACACTTATAAAGGCTTAGTCCATTCTGCCTCAGTTCATATAAAAACTGCTTGATGTTATGTTCGATGATGTTCAAATGACACTTGGTTGTGTAATAACACTGTTTTGGGTATTTATATATATTCATGTTTTGGTGGGTATTGTTTATTAGGTTATTAAGCTACATAACACCTACATAGACTTTTCTAATGTTTACTCCAACAACGGACAAGCTGACACCAAACCTGCTTGATGCTCCATTTGAGACTCATGACAATTGGTTGTGTTATATTCCTTTTCCAAGCTGACTAATGTATATTTTTTTCTAATAATTTACTAAAGGGTAGTGCGTACTAGGTTATTAGGCAACATAACACCTACATAAACATTTACAAAGCCTTATTCTGATAATCTGGCATAAAAAAACTGCTTGATGTTATGATTGAGTCAGATGACATACAGTCCAGTTGTTTTATAACACTGAGTAATTTACGTTAGAATGTTAATAACTGAGTTATGTCTGTTATATATCAGCTGTATGTCAGCTGACGTATTTATTGATAACATCGTCAATCGACTCAAGCCTACGCTGCCATAAAATCATTGTATATAGCCTAAAAACTCCGCACGTGATAGACTGAAAGCCGCGGTACTCTGCTTGGCGTGACCTTTCCTTGGCTCTGTCTACGAGTCTCATCGTTCTCCTGTCGTTTCTTTCTGGACTCCATTCATCATCCCGGATGTGTGTAAAACAAATCTGTTTTTTTTTGGCCTGTTCATTTTCCCCCCACCGAAAGCATAATGACTTCTTTTGTCAGACAGATTAATTGCATCCATCCTTCTTTTCTTCCTCGACTATCTTTCCTGCTTTTTTTTTTCCCCCCTTCCCAACTCAGGAGACAGACACTGGGACTCGTCTCCTTCGCTTCCATTTCTGGTTCGCGGGATGCGATGGGCTTTGTCCGCTACCCAACCTGTTGTTATCTTGAAAACACACAGCGGGGCTTTTCTGTCACATCCATTTTACTGAAGAGGCGACTCGGAAAAAAAAAAAAGGGCGCGGAAGGTCATTGGCTAATTTAAATCTGATGGATTTACTGGCACTTTAAGTCTTTCAGAGATTAAATCCAGCAGATAAATCACCTCTGTAACACTTTGTTAGGCCATATGTATGTAAAGTAATCTATGAATACATTCATAACATGTTATAATGCTTTCATAAAGCATTATAAACATCATCAGAATGATTTATAAAAAGGCGTTACAGTTTATAGCAATGTTTATTTTCATGTTAAAATTGAGACCTGCCCTGATACATTCATAACGTTATAATGCATTCATAAAGCATTATAAACATGACATTATTATAAACATTAGCATTGTTAGAATGACTTATAAAAAAGGCATAGAGTTCTGACCAAAGTTTATAATGAATTTAAAAACTGAGACCTGTCCTAATTAACTGTGTATGAAGACCATCTGTATAATAACATGTTATAATGCATTCATAAAGCATTATTCACATTGTTTGAATGACTGATTTTAAAAAAAAAAGGCATTACGGTTTAGAGCAATGTTGACAATGTAAACAATTAATTTAAAAATTGAGACCTGCCCTATGTGTTATGGCCTACAGATACATTCATAACATGTAATAATGCATTCATAAGGCATTATACACATTATTAGCATGATTGATAAAAATACTTTACAGTTTATAGGAATGTTTATAATTAATTTAAAATTGAGATCTGCTATATTGTGAATGTATTCATATGTTACTATACTTATAACACTGTCTATGAAGACCGTATGTATAACGAAATGTATGACTACATTCATAACATGTTATAATGCATTCCTAATGCATTAAACACATTGTTATAATTATTTATCATTGCACTTTATACCTGTTTTCATTATGCATTATAATTGCTAACATGATGCATTACAGGTAGTGTTTATAACACATGATATCACCAATACCAGAGAAACGAGCCACACGTTGCGGAGTTCATTAGGAGACCTTGATTTGTATATAACGTGGTTGTGTGTTTAATGTGTGTGTGTGTGTGTGTGTGTGTGTGTGAGGAGTGTACCTAAAGCAGTTCTGGCTGGCGTTGCGTCTTTTTTAATCCAGAAGGAGACCCAGGAGAGGACGACGGTCAGGATGCAGGGGATGTACGTCTGGATGGTGAAGTAGCCCATCCTTCTGCTCAGGTCGAAATAAACCGTCATCACCACGTAGTCACCTGGGGGGCGGAGTCACAAACAAGCGTTTACAGTGAGCTCGAGCGGAAAGTACTTCAGAAATTACACCGTTGTAATTAAGTTCCTTTTTTAAATCGGATTTGTATTTTATATGGGTATAAATAAGGAATAAAACACTATACTGTCATGCTGTTAGAGGAAAATAATCAACGACAGGGTGGTGTGATGAAGCGGAATTACTGTTACCCACTAAGAGTTGATCGTTTTCCTACAACAGCATGTCCCCAAGTGTTTTATTCCTCAACACTTATCGTTTTTCATTAATGCAAGAACAACAATTTTTTTATGGAACTGTGGTATAAATAAAATTAAGTTTTTAAAAATTAATTAATTAAAATGAATTATATTTCCATGAAAATATATTTTATTTTTATTTAGCCTTTCAAACTTTGTACTTGGTACTAATATCAAAATCGTTACTATAATATTTCATTGTTTTATTATTTTATATTTATTTTTGGCCTGGCTGTCAATTCAGTCACTCACATTTCTGCACATTTTAATTTTATTAACTTGATTATAATTATCCAATCAAATCCCAATTTCTAGGGATAGCAATTTTTATATATAAGGTGAAACCCCTAACCCCGCCCCTTACCCTAACCCCGCCCCCTAACCCTAACCTTAACCTTAATCTTTTAAAAGGAATAAAGGCTGCTTTTAACCTACGAATCAGATCACAGCTCATTGGGGGAAAAAACAATATAAAGGACAGAGTGATGAGAGAAAAATGAATTTTTTAGTGAGTGAATTAAAAAATACAAGACATCTTCTTTGCCGTAGCTGGGTTAAGTATTGAGAAACCAATAAAATAAAATAAAAAATTAGTGGGAACAATCAGAACGCAAAAGTGGTAACAGCGTTGCTATGGTTACAGTGTGACTTTTACATCTGTCAGCCATTTTTTTTTTTTTTTCATATAAGGAAAAAAGTGCTCTGGTCAGCGATTTTTCTGCAGCCAGGACTGATTCTGGCCTTGTTTGTGGGCGGAGCTAATAATGATCCCAATTTACATTTATCCCATTTATACATCTGAGCAGTTGAGGGTTAAGGGCCTTGCTCAAGGGCCCAGCAGTGGCAGTGCTGGGATTTGAACTCACAACCTTCAAATCAATAGTCCAACAGTTTAACCACTAAACTACCAAAGCATTTTAACTGCACTTTTACACTGCATTTTAACCTTTCCTTTTAATAAAGCTATTTGAATAAGATCGATATGTAATAACTGACTTTAAAATGTGGATAGTTTTCAGGCGGAAACTTCTTTAGACTACTTTCAGAGACTTTCCATGTTTTAAAAATATTTCATGCATGAGGTGGCCAATGCTCAATAGCTCAGTTTAGAGCATTCGAGTGACCCGCTGTGAAGGAACGTTGATATCCAGCGTATAGAAGGTGTAGATAAGTTGCATGCGAACGTTTTCTCAGGGAGTTTGTTCAGTTTGCAAAAGGGTCAGCACTCAGATCATCAGTTTACGTTTTCTTTTTATTATTTTCCTGCGGTGCCAACAATCAAGAGGTGAAGAACGGTTGTTCAGAAGCATGGCATACAAGGAGCCGTTCTCATAGCACGCTCACACCACAAAGCAGAGCCGATCACAGCGCTCCAGTCCTGTGAACGTCTGGTTTTATTATAAATCAGTAATGTTTTCCGTGTCCTCCACTGACCAGAACAACTCTTTCTCTACTCTACTACACACTTCACTAATCGTAACAAACTCTCGGGGAAAATGGCACAAGTGTGCAAACGACCTTAGTCAATTTTTACAAATCTGAAAATTCTAATTTTGGCAAAAATAATTTTTTTTACTTGTAGAAAAAGTATAATTTTTTACTTGCTACTTTTAATTTATAGACTAATTTATTTCCCTTGATTTATTTTGACAATTTCACTAACACTGCATGCCAATGCTTTATTTGAAATTTTGCCCAACACATTTTAGAACGTTCTTTAAGCTAAATTATTATTTTTTTGATAGTCAAGGCTTCTTAGTTTCCAGCTATGAGAACAGTCTCTGAAAGGGAAACCTTTACACCTTTAAGTGTTCCCCAATTGGGAAAATCAGAGAACCTTTAAGGGTTCTAGACAGAACGTGTTGTGAAGAAATGCGTGTGGAATAACGCACAGTGAGAAACTGATGATTACTCCACGGAAAAACACCTGAGCTGGATTTAAAGAGAAAGGTCAGCTCTTGCAGTTTCCGGGATTTTCACGCTGTCAGACCTCAAGCTGTCTGATTATAAAGTTAAAAAGAACAGAAATGTCAATGGGCATCATTACGTGGTGAGGTGACATCCTGCTGAACTGTTAGACGTTCTAACATTTAAAACAGAAAGTGAGTACAATTACAAAAACACTTCGCTTCAAAGGGCGTTAGCAAATACACAAAAATAAATCAGGAATAATCTGATTATTAAGATAATGGCTTATTACACGTAAAGCCAGTTAACACAGGCTAATAGTCTTATTTTTTTCTTTTGCATCGAGCTGAAAAATAACAGGTTGAAATTCTTCATCAATTATTCATCAATTCATCAGTCAACACAAGCGGATTTATTTTTAGAATTATCTTATTCAAAATATTATGCAAAAGATCGGATTAAAAATGTAATTTTGTGTTTTTGTAGGTTTTTGTATTTTCAATAAATTGATTTTCATTTAAATTTTTTAAAATAGTTAAAATGATTATTTTAATTTCTTATTTAATTATTTTTTAAATGATTTTATATTCAATATTTTTATTTGCTTGTTTTTTTCATAAGAACAAACTCAGTTGTCAGATTTCTCAAATCATTGTTGTAAAGTTTATCAAATTATTATTATTATTCAACTTTTTTGAAAAATGTAACCTGAATCATAACATCATCCATAAAAAATAAAAATAAATAAGGAAATAAGAAGAGATTTTAAAAATATTTGTTGAAAAAATAATGTTCAGTATAGTTAAGTGTGTTGGAATAAAAATATATCTATCAACGATTTATTTATATTTAAAGCTATTTTTAAATTGATTAAAATAACATTTTTTAAAATTACAGTTTAGTAAGTATAGATTAGATGGATGGAATAAAAGTATAAAAATATTTCTATCAACAGTTGAAAATGTATTTATTTAAAGTTATTCAAATAAAGTGTATTATAATTAAAATGCATGGTATTGTATAGACACATAAAATTATAGTATCATTTCAATAATTTACCATTTATTTTTACATCATGGACGTATAAATGTTATTTAAATTTATTAGAATAAGTAATTAACATTAAAATGATGGAAAATATTCTAAAATGTATTTAAAAAACACAGATGGAAGCATTTTTTGCCCGTCACGAGTCAGGAGTTACAAAGAGGCTTAAATGATAAATAAAAAATTTAAATGAAGTTTCACAATTATGTTCCTCATGTTCACTCCTTGCTGGGAGAAAAAAAAACCATCATTTATTGCTAATGTTAAATGGGAAGAAAAAGGAAAAAAAGGCTTGATGGAATCGGAGTGTGAGAGGTAGTGATGTCAGCCTTGACTGATCATTCAAACCATCGCAGTAACTGCAAGCGGTCACTTTTTTTTCCGACTCATCACCAGAGTAAAAGAGAATCTACTATTCAAAAGCATAATGTTCTTTCAAGTGTTCTTCTTTTCATGTGAAAATTGCTTTTAGACAAAAAAGAAGTGAAACCACGTTTTCTTTTTTTTAAGATTTTTTTTTCTCGATTTAATTGCATCCTAATCTGATACCCATTTTGCTTTTTTTCCATTTTATTTTTCTGTCATAGGAGGAGAGATTTATAACGCAGGAACAGTGAAGGGAAACGTCTTCGCTTTTTGCTTTTTCTATGACATTCTTTAGCTGACGTGTGGTGAATAGCGAGCTCCTTCAGTTCCCCGTCCAATACGCTGCTAAAATGAATCCGCCGTCCTCACTGAAAGCCGGTTATTCACCGTGTCTCTGTCAGTTACTGAACGCTGGAACAACCTCAGACACTTCACTCAACACTTTCTAAATCCAGAGTTTTTGCTAATGTTTAACATACTGCTAATTAATCAGGTGTTAAAAGGAATTGTTCTAAATTTCTCATTTCTATATTTCACATCCATGCACAGGATTATTCCAGAGCAACTGTGAATAAAGCAGGTTTCCATTCTTCTAATGTTTGAGTCAAAATAAAAAATTAGTAGTAGCAGTTGCACAAAAGAGCGTTTTAATCAGAATCTGTCTTTAAAACTAATGTCATTAAAAACCTTTTAAGAATTAAGTCGA
Source organism: Pangasianodon hypophthalmus (assembly GCF_027358585.1). Lineage (NCBI taxonomy): Eukaryota > Metazoa > Chordata > Actinopteri > Siluriformes > Pangasiidae > Pangasianodon > Pangasianodon hypophthalmus. Next base: position 1,457,137 of record NC_069711.1, on the reverse strand, counting down.
TTATCACCTCATTTCTGGTCTTCTAATGGATCTCTCATTTTAAACACAGATATAATAAGAATATAAGATAATAAGGTTTTAGATTGTGTTCATTTTACATTTAATAATAATAAATCGGTCGAGGTGGAAAGTTATGAAGCACAATGACTTACTTTACTGTACTAAAGTTTTTAATCTGCTCTTCACTTGACTTTCTTTCACCTGATATTTCAACCTTTACTTCCTACATTTCAAAAGAAAAATATTTACTTTCTACTCAGGACATTTTCAAACATCATGACATGCAACAGAGTTCTAAAGTTATCAAGAGGCCAGGATGCTACCACCACCATGCTTCACAGTGTGGATAAACCAAGGAACTAATGTAGGGGTTTCATTGCAATGGGGGTAAATACTTATGCCATAGCAATGTTTTATTTGTAACTATATTAATTTCCAGCCAATTCAATAGTTACAGCTATTTTGTGTAGCTTTATGACATAAAATTCCTAAAGTCCATTTCAGTTCCAGGTTGTAGCACGACAAAATGTGGAAAAGTTCAAGGTGTGTGTGTGTGTGTGTGTACTTATACACTTTGTACGTATTGAGGCAGTTTGTATTGTGATAGCGAGCTACTAGCATTTAACTAGTTCATAACATGCTAGCTAACATTTGAGAGATTAGCATTAAAGCTGCTGTTAGTTAGTCTTTTTCTTCTGAAGAGTTTATTCTGTTCAACTTGCATGAAGAATCTGAAAGTTCATAAAGATTTATTTAGTAGAATAAACAGAACATTCAGTACTTTTACTACCTCTGAGAACTTAACATCCATTTTTATATCATGGTCTTCTGCAGACGAATGGGAGATGTGTTAAAAAAAAAAAAAAAAAAAAAGCAATAATCTTTTTTTTCTGCTTATTGTTACGACAAATCTTTAATCTTAAAAACGTACCCAAAGTTTCATTCATTTATTAAATTTATTATTTCTTATTTTAGAGAAGTTCAGATGTCCCTGTGAATGATTACTATGGAAATGATAATGTACTAGAATGACTTGAATCAACATTTTCTGTCCAATCAGAATCCAGAATTTAACAGTGCTGTGATGTAATCATTTTTTTCCTTTATCTGATTTATAGGACATGCTGCTTTGAAATAACAGAAATAAAGATGTTTATAAAACCAGAATATCTATTTATTTCACGTTGACATTTGATGTTAAGGAAGTGTGTAATCCGTGTTATGTTCAGGCTCTCTCCGTTATTATGCCCAAAGAAAATGTCAGCGCATCCTTTTTTTATCTGCTGACATTTCCTGTAAAACAGCTCCTTCTGACCAAAACTCTGTAATCAACGACATCCTAAAAACAAACATACTTTATTTGAAGGGTGTGTACTTTCAGCTTTCATAACACACTCATAACACATTCATATTCACTTTCAGCCTTCATAACACATTCATATTCACTTTCAGCTTTCATAACACACTCATATTCACTTCCAGCCTTCATAACACACTCATAACACATTCATATTCACTTCCAGCTTTCATAACACATTCATATTCACTTCCAGCTTTCATAACACACTCATAACACATTCATATTCACTTTCAGCCTTCATAACACACTCATATTCACTTCCAGCCTTCATAACACACTCATAACACATTCATATTCACTTTCAGCCTTCATAACACATTCATATTCACTTTCAGCTTTCATAACACACTCATATTCACTTCCAGCCTTCATAACGCACTCATAACACATTCATATTCACTTTCAGCTTTCATAACACACTCATAACACATTCATATTCACTTCCAGCCTTCATAACACACTCATATTCACTTCCAGCCTTCATAACGCACTCATAACACATTCATATTCACTTTCAGCCTTCATAACACACTCATAACACATTCATATTCACTTTCAGCCTTCATAACACATTCATATTCACTTTCAACCTTCATAACGCACACATAACACATTCATATTCACTTTCAGCCTTCACAATACACTCATAACACATTCATATTCACTTTCAGCCTTCATAACGCACTCATAACACATTCATATTCCCTTCAGCCTTCATAACACACTCATAACACATTCATATTCACTTTCAGCCTTCATAACGCACACATAACACATTCATATTCACATTCAGCCTTCATAACGCACTCATAACACATTCATATTCACTTTCAGCCTTCATAACACACTCACATTCACTTTCAACCTTCATAACGCACTCATAACACATTCATATTCACTTTCAGCCTTCACAATACACTCATAACACATTCATATTCCCTTCAGCCTTCATAACACTCATAACACATTCATATTCCCTTCAGCCTTCATAACACACTCATAACACATTCATATTCACATTCAGCCTTCATAACGCACACATACCACGTTCATATTCACTTTCAGCCTTCATAACGCACTTATATAGATTATATTCACACACACACACACACACGCACACACACACAGGAGGTGAGTGAGTTACCTGACGTGGTCTTGAGGACATCTGTGGTGTTCCTCAGCCCCATGAAGTCAAACTGATAAAGTCTCCAGGACTTCTGATCGGCCGCTTCCACCGAGTTCTTCCTCCACTTGTAGATCATTTCATCTCGCGGGTATCCGTCTGTAATCACACACAGAGCACACGTGAGCACTCGTTCTCAGCCGTGACGAACGTGATGACAATATACAAATTATTAAATTTATAACAATATACAAATTATTAAATTTAATTTAAAAACCTTTACCTGAAAAGAAATACATGAAAGAAAGAAAGAAAGAAAGAAAGAAAGAAAACAGTGCTCACTTTGCAAACACTAATAAAATGACCCCAGGTTAAAAATAGCCAAAAAGGCAAAATGATAATTAAAAAAAATTCAATCTAAGATAATTTAATTTTGAGGTTATTCTTTCTTAATGTTGAACACCTGTTAAAGCTGTACAATCTGTAAAATGTAATTATAGACAAATGAATATTTTAATGACCTGCACCCATTCGGATGAAATGAAAAAAAAAAAAAAAGAGAGACAATGCTGGTGTCTGGTGTGGTGTTAAAATATGATCTTGTGTGTATTAATAACGTGTTCACACACGTCTATTGTTTACTCCCTCATTAATAACGTGATTTAATTTAATTTGCATAGAAAAGCACATTCATCGTGTAGACAGAGTGTTAAATCGTAATCACGCCCTTCAGGCTTATCGACTAATCATCATTTCATTAACACTGCACTCGGACTGGGTGTGTATGCGGAAACACACTCGCTCAGAAATGATCCACTGCTCTTACATATTACTTTAATTAACTGCATTACATTCGGGTCATGAGGACAACTTTAGTTCAGATGTTTTAGATCAATAACGATGAAGCGCTCGTACTCATACTCTTTAGTTTTTGTTAATTAATATACTTTCGGTGCGTATGTACTGTATATCCACTTCACATTCACACACACTGTACTCTTAAGCAAAAATAATGCTGCAGAGAAAGTTCTCGCGCACCTGGTGTAGAAATCATGGAGAAGGCGAAAGGAGCTTCTTAAAGTTCTCATTATTAAACACACGACACTCGGATAGAAAAAGCTACAGAGCCATAGCAGAGACCTTAAACATCCCTGTCAGGATCATTGGTTTGATAAAAACGCAGGTGGAAAGTTCATGGAAGCTCAAATTAATCTTCCTCGGACATGTGCGTCATGCAAGACGCTCTCAGATTAGCGATAAGGAAAGTAGGAGAGAAGAGAAAAGAGTTGCAGGACGACCTGAAAGCAGCAGGAACAACAGTTACACCGAGAACAATAAGCAACCAAATGCATCGCAATCATCTCACAATAACTCCACTGAGTATGTAGACAAGTCAGAACTCTTTTATCAGAAGAAAGAAAAACAGAAGAAACTGTACAGACACACAGAATTTAATCTCATCTCCTAAGAAACTGAACTGGGGAGAAGATGGACGCTTCAGGAAGACCACAACTCCAAACACACAGCCACAACAACTGAAGAAAGCTGTACATCTCCTGACTTTATTTCTGGAGGATTCTGAAAGTGCGAGTCCATCAGAGTGATCCTCGTAACCTCAAGCGGTTAAAGATGATTCGTGAAGAAGAACTGAACTACAATGCTGCAAAATGCTAATTACTTCTTAGCATAGACGTCTTAAAGCTGTTTTTTTTTGCCGAATAGCTCAATTAGTTAAATTATTATTATTGTCCCACAGCAACAACGATTCACAGAGCAGTAAAAATCACGCTCATTAAAATCGCTCAAATCCAGTGAGTTTGACTCACGCAGCGTTTAAAGCATGGAAATAATTTTCCATTCTCGGAATCTCGAGCTCCATCTCAGGGCATGTGAGCGCTAACGAGCACCTGGTGGACATTTATTAACTCCGTAATCCTCTTAATGAGCACACAGTGAGGGATTAGAGCATAGCCGTGACCTGGAAACAGGAAGAAGCTGAAGCATGACTACGCTCGTCCCTGACGTCTGAGCTGCAGTTCCACACACTTGAGAGTCAGAATCAGAATGCGAAACACTTGATGGCCGGTGAGTTGCGCTGAGCACGAATGGGTTTTGGTACTTAAAGTGCAGCAAAGACAACAGACGGTGCAACAAAGAACCAGCGCAGCAGGATCAGATGGCAACCGGATAGCGTCCGGGGAGTGGCGTGAAGTTCTGGAGATGAAGCGTCTCTGTGATGGCACCGGGATAAAGATGTGGTTCCTCAGATGTTTGGTGTCCGAAGCAGTTTTCACTGCCCTCCTCTTCGCCTCTTTTGATGGTGTATATGTGCTTGATTTTGGTGAGTTGGCAGCCGGTGATCTTCTCCGCTGAGTGGATCACTCACTGCAGTCTGGTCTTGCAGATGGAAGAGGCAGAGAAGAACCAGACTGTGATGGAGGATGGAGGATGGAGGTAGTGAGCACACGTGAGCTTGCTGTTGTTGAAGAATGAACAGTCTTTGCTGTGCTTTCTTCAGGGTGGTGGGTGTGTTGTTCAGTGAGATGGTGAAGGTGAAGGTGCTCCCTGAGAAGCTGAAAGACTCAACCTCGGACGCAGAAGGACGCTTGTGGAAGTCAACCAGCATTTCAGCCATCTTGGCAGCATTGTTATGGACACACCACGCTCTGACATGGTCTGCTTCTCTTCTGTGTCAAATGTCAACTAGAGGATTTTGATGGAGCACATACACACACTTTGCACATGCACACTGAACACACACTTTACACATGCACACTGAACACACACTTTACACATACACACACTTTACACATGCACACTGAACACACACTTTACACATACACACACTTTACCCATGCACACTGAACACACACTTTACACATGCACACTGAACACACACTTTACACATACACACACTTTACACATGCACACTGAACACACACTTTACACATACACACACTTTACACATACACAATTTACACAGGCACACTGTACACACACTTTACACATACACACTGCACACACACTTTACACATACACACTGCACACACACTTTACACATACACACACTTTACACATGCACACTGCACACACACTTTACACATACACACACTTTACACATGCACACTGCACACACACTTTACACATACACACTTTACACATGCACACTGTACACACACACTTTACACATACACACTTTACACACACAGGCACACTTTACACACACACTTTACATTTTATGCATACACATTATGTTTTTAAAACAACACACTTTACACACAGACACACACATTTTACACATACACACACTCTACACATGCACACACAATTTACACACTTTATACACACTTTTAAATTAAAACATAATCTAAAACATCAGCACATGAGTTCAGCAAACTTTCCTTCTTTTTTAAAGTTTCTTTTTTATTCATTCACTTGTTTCCTTTTTTCTTCCTTCTTTGTTTCTTTCTTTTCCTTCCTTCTTTTATTCACTTTATTCCTTTTTCTTTATTTTCATTCTTTATTAGTCCATTTGTTTGTCTTTCTTTCTTTCTTGAATCTGATAATGTTATAAGGTTTGGTGTATTTATGTAATTCTGTAGTCTGTGATTTGACGTTTGCTCAGTCGTGACGTTTCGTGATGTACGTTTCCCGTGACTCTACTGCTTGCCTTTTTTTTTTTGTATCTGGTAGAAGTAATGTTATTAATCAGTGAATTTGCACAGCGCTGTAGAAATTTCAGTGAAACCTGTGTAATATCAGCGTTATTGCACTGATGTGCATTTTCAATAAGTGTCAGAAACCACACTTTAATAGGCTGATTTTTGTGCTTGAGTCATATCAAAATAAAATGTAGCTCACTGAAAGCATTGTTTTTGCACTTTGAAGTGAAATAAGCAGCCTTTTCTCTGGTAGGATTATTTAAGCTCAATATCCGTCCCAGCTTTGATGGAAATGAATTTAATCCGTGTTAAACACGCTGCTATATTCACATCACGTTCTCGTCAGAGTGTGTGAATTTGAGTGACGAAAAACTGCTCTCTGTTATTACACAGATAAGACTGTAAGCTTTCTAGTGACACCAAAATAATTTGTCTGTCTGCTCCAAATATGAAGCGTTACTGTTCAATTACAAGTGACTCTGAATGTTTTATGCACTCGCTTTATTAGCAGAGTTACATGATGAAAAAAAGATCATACATCAACAATTTTATGCACAAAGCTGACATTCAGATATGTAGCCAAACATTTCTGCTAAAGCAAACTTCATGCTAGGTGTCAATAGATGTAATCTACATCTTGCCTTATTGCCTTTTATTTCAAAGTATGAATGTGTAGGTTTATTGGGAACAAATGATACATTTTGTGGAAATTTCATTCTGTGTATTTGGTGGTTACCATCATCACCTCCAGGGTTGCCAGATCTGCATGACAAATTCCACAATCTGATGCTCTATAATCCTTTAATAAACTCCAAAATCATGAATCATATTGGCAACTACTGTATATACACTACCATCCACTTTATTAGGAACACCTGCTCATTCATGTCATTATTCAATCAGGTGGCAGCAGTTTTTATGCAATGCATCAAACATCAGAACTGGGGGGAAAATGTGATCTCAGTGATGCCTTGTTTGTGAGAGAGATCAGAAAAGACTTGGCCAGAATTGTTCCAGCAGACAGGGAGGCTCCAGTAACTCAAATAATCACTCTGTACAACCGTGTTGAGCAGAAAATCATCTCAAGACGTCGAACCTTGAGGCAGAAGGGCTACAAGAGCAGAAGACCACTCATGTTAGCCAAGATCAGGAATCTGAGGCTACAGTGGGCACACTAAAAAAAGAAAACAACAACAACAACAACAACAAAACCCTAATGGTACGTTTCATCTTTCTTTGAAACAACTCAGACTTCCTAAAATGAGCTCATCTTCAGCTGAATGTCTCTCACACTGAGTTTTCTTGTTAATTAGACCAGGCTTGAGATCGCTCTAAACCACTGATTATTATCCACACCTGATGCCAAAAACGTGTTCCAGCCCCTCACATTTGTCCCGTTCGCCCTTCTTTACTAAAATGTCCTCTAGGTTTGATGGCATAAGAAGTAAGCAAATTCCACTTAATCAGAAGAGAGAACAGGCATCGCTATGGAAACCGTTTCAGTATCGTCTGGCTGCAGTGGTTGATGAATGAGTGATGAATCCCAGCCTGGTGGGTGATGTGGGGAAATGGACAGAGAGATACAGAGAGAGAGAGAGAGAGAGAGAGAGAGAGAGAGACAGCATGATTTAAACCTGTTCTCCGCTTGGAGTTTTGCTATCAGCACAAACTGCTCAGTAATTTTAGAAATTCATCACGAGCCGAGGCTATTATTGATTCAGGGAAGATAAAATGTGAGTCGAGCCGTATTTTTCGGTTTATTCGTCCTGTTCCTGTCAACGCTGAAGCGAGCGAGAGTGTCGCGGTCCGTCTGGCAAAAAAAAAAAAAAAAGTGAATCATGCATTATGATGTCTATTAGGAAGAGATAAAAGCTAGTTAATTAATTGATGAAGTTCATGATTGAAACCTAAACACTCTGGACTTGACTTAAAAAAGTGAAGGAAATAAATTGCGCACAACGTCTTGGTGTTTTTATTGCATTTAGTGCAGGACTGACTGTTGCGCTGTCAATCCAAACCCTTTTTACTGTGAATTCTGTCTCAACCGGCGCTGTGGGAAGCAATGTATTCAGTGCTGTTGGTTAGACTTCACTGTCCAATCCCACCGCCATTTTGAGAGAAACTGTCATGTCCAGTTTGGCCAGGAGATGAAAATGGCGGTCTGACTGCCAGGTCATTATTACACCAGAAGAATCTTCAGGACACGGCTGTAGATATCACATCCTCATGCTCCTCATGATCATCTCAGAAGATCAGTCACTGGGCTATGAGAAGGGCTCGGTTGATGGACATGACCTGAGCCATATCTGCTGCCAGGTCGTTCATATATCCAGAAGGTGACTCAGATTGGTTTGGCTTCTCGTTATGCTTATCAAAAGTATTAGCAGGAACCCAGATAACCAATAACAGCATGTGTTATGGTAAGGAACATGACTAAGTAGTGCATCAGAAGGCAGGTGTGGAAAATTATGAGTGGAAAGCACCAAGGCAGAACCTGACCCAGTAGGAACTAAGAGTGAATGGATGTAAACTGCTTCCATCCCCAGTGTTACATGTTAGCCAATCTGGCTAATATAGCAAGTAGGGATTATATAGACTAGTCGACTAACATATTCACTAGTCGCTGCTGTGGTAGGGGAAAATAAGAGCAATGTAGACAGTAAAGAACACAACTAAATGTACTCTGTTAGTCTGATAATATTTCACACTAGATTCCGATAACCGCACAAGACTTCACTGGGAAAAGTTCTTTTTTTTTTATTTAGCCTTAATGGAAGCTTACATTCTGATATCACTTTGTATGAAATGTAGAATTATGAAGCCGGTTCTCAAAGGAATTTCTCCCGAAAGTGAATGTAAGTTCCTTTAAAACTAAATAAAATGTAAATGAAATCAGTGCACTGTGGTGATGTGTGCAGCGCTTGGGTGAAAGAGTGCTTTCAGAGCCGTGGGTTGCGCATCACTGCTGCCGGCTCAAGGACTCGTTTTCAGATGCTACTGAGGACGGAGTTGGACATGAGGCCGGGGCTGAGCTGTAAGAAGAGCTGTATTTTAAAACAGATTTAAAAACGATATATGTTGAGGAGATGTTTATGTAACATTCAAGGAGGAAGGAGTCTCCAGTGTTAGCGCTTTGTAATAGTCAGAGGTAAAGCTGGAACTTTCAGTTTTCCAACATCTTCAGGACAGAGGAGTTTATACTTTCTTGGCAACTTGACAAGCTGCGTAATTTTTGCCTTTTTAAGAGAAAAAAACAGGATGGTGAGGAACTGACTTTGTTCTCAGTCATTCCACATCCTTAAATGTAACTATAAGTGGATGAAATGTACGACATGTTGCTTTTTAATAAATAAAAAATGTAATCATTGGGAAAATTCTGAGGTTTAAGTGGAATAAAACACTACTGTTATAAAAGGAATATAATCAACTACAGGGTAGTAAGAGTAAATCTGCTTTTACCAACCACACTGTCGTTGATTCATTTTCAAATAACAACATGCCTCATTATCTTTCTTTAATTTAGTAAATCAGATACGAAACCAAAAAGATCATACGTGTTACGTCCGAATGAAAGCACTAAGCTGAGAAGGTTTTCTGAAAAGGATTTGATTCACATTTCAGTGTTAAATGTTTGAGTTCAAAGGAACATTCCCACTGAAAACACATTCTGCTTGTTGAAATGTGCATCCAATTAAACCGGACGAATTTCAACAGGGAATCTGTTGTTTGTTTTTTGGTTTTGATGAACAAGTGATTAAAAAGAAACAAGAAAAAGAGAAATTCTAGCAAGGAACGTGAGTCCTCAGTGACAGTGTCTATGAAGTGATATTGAGTTTAATCAGGAAGTGTGGAATTTCACTTCTCTCACATACAAAAGCCTGGCAGACGAATTGTTTAGTCACATATTTGGAGACTCGACTGCCAAATAACACACACAGTAATGAGGACAGCCACCTTCATACATATGCATGGATGCAAATTCAGACCAGTGTCTGGGTTTCCAGAAAAACATCACACAGGGAAAATCTGTGTACTGCAAAGCAGAAATCAATTAGAAACACGCTACGAGGTAAAAATTAAGAATAAAATCAAATACAATAAAATAATAAAACAAATCGCAAATTAAAATGTATCAGTAACTACAAATCTTGAAGTGGAGCTTAATACTAACCAGCTTAACACTAGCTAGCTCGCTAGCTAACCTTCTGCTGATTTTAATTACAAAATACAAAAACTAGCTTCACGTTAGCTAACTTGAAAATGAACATAGTTATTTGATTGCAATACATTATTTAGCACATCAACTTGGCTGCTCACAGTTAGCTTAACATGTGAGTTAGCTAACATGCTAGCGAGCATGGTTAATGAATTGCACAAGACGTTAGTTATTCTAGCATCAGCTAGCTTTCTTCATCAGACAATATAAATGTTGGTCAAACTTTAGCTAGCTTGTTAGAAAAATCTAGCTGCTAATGTAAAATATAAATGTGTCTTTGGCTAAGCTAACTAGCAAGCTAGCTAACATTAGTGTAGTGCTGTTGGAGGTTAAAATATAATATTGTGAAAATATAACTAGTAGTTAATGCTATACAGTAGACAGTGATAAAGAAATGAAAATAAAGGCTAGTGCTGATGTCATATATGTTATTTACTGATAAAATTATTCAAAATAAAGCACAATGATCTTGTAACTGCATCGCTAGTACAACATACAATCAGTTCATAGTTAAACTTAAGCAAGGTTAAGAATATCAAGTCAAAATAAAGATGAAATAAAGACCAGATTTGAATATTACGTCTTTATGCACATCACTAGCTTGTATTAATGTACTTATCTTGCTAACAATCTATTCATGCTTTTAAGTTAAATTATATAGCAATTTAATTTACATACTATTATGATGCTTGTCAAATTTAAGGTTTCGCTTATACACATCGGTTGGTCCATATTTTCCTGAGAAAGCAGCTCTGGAACTCATTTAAAATGGGAAATTGGAAGTACTGACTCAGGAATATATGACCTCCAAGCACAACAGAATGCACCATAAGTTACAAGAGCATCCATTTTGGTCCATGCTGGAGGACTGCACTGTCTCAGCTGTCCAGCATCTGGCAGGTAAAAAGGTCGTTACACGTGTATTTGTCTCAAACCACGGAGTCAGTGAATCTGATACCTCTTCTAGCCACAAGCTTCAGGATCTGAAAAGTTGCAATCTAATCTCATTAAAAAAAACTCTCACAGCATCTTATATCCTAGAGGTTTTTCTCTTTTCCAGTGGTTTATTTTCAGTAAACAGGATGGACTTGTGGGTTCATCGGTTGCAATGTCACGTCCTGTGAAAGTAGCTGTAACACAACAGGACTCGGGAGATGTAATAGAATTAGTGACACCAGTCCCTAGTCTAGGATTAGAAGCCAAGTAGGCCAAGGTCATACACAAAATCCACAACTATCAACAAAAAATAGGCGAGATCAGTAAGGCTTAACAATGACAATGAGTGGTGTTGGGCTCTATATAGTCTGTGAACAGGAAATGGCTAAGATAATCAAAGAAGTGTGCTAGAATCCGGGGAAAGGGGGCCCTCTGGTGGCGCGGTGGTGAGTTGTCCCGACAGATGTTGGCTATGTTTAGTGATGAAATGTACCAGATTTTCTAGGGAAAGCTAGAGCTCCAACTAGCAAGACTACTGACTTGTAGTATTTCCTTATTATTTTTGTTTACACTCACCGCATTTTCACATTTTTTGGTTAGTTGGTAACTTGGTAGTTGGTTCTGCTTCCCCAATTATAAACAATTTAGTCATTTAAACCACGGCAACCCTGAGAAGACTAAAGAACTTATTTAAGCTGAATATACTGAATACAGTAAATGCATCCCGCAGCACCATACAAGTACGGCACCATGATCAATACGCGCCCATGTTAATGATTTTCGTTCCACGACCTTCATGTTTCATTGTCTGCTCCCGGTTTTTGAAAGTTAAATCCTCCTGCTCCCACGACTTTTTTTATTGGGTTCCACGACTTGGGTTCTGCTTCCTTTTACCAAGTTTCACCTTTCCGAAGACTGATTACTTCATGATCCGCTATCTTTATAATTATCCTGAACTCGAGCTTGAGTTAAATCCATTTCAGAAGGTTGAAGAAAGAAAAGCTGGTTTTTCTCAGAGTCACATGATCAGAGCTGACCAATGACGTCCCTCTTTCATTTAATCACAAGATCGGCCGAGTGATTTGGCTCCAGAATCGCGTCCGCCAGTTATACTGTAATCCTTCATCACTCAGAAAATAATAACTTCACACTTTGCCTTTTTTAATCCAAGTGTCTGTATGAACATCCTGAATGTACACAGATAGATCAAAACTAAATCATTGATAATCTCCTGCAAATGTTCTTTGGTCTCATGTGGCTTTGGTTCAACCCAAATTAATTTAGCAATGTTTACAAAGTGCTCTACAGAAGACATACACAGTTCACATACATGCATATGACAGTAGATACTAAATGAAAATTAGTTGTAGGAGATAAAATTAAAATAAAAGAAATACGACAATAAGCAGAAATAGAAATAAAAGAATACAAATAAGATCAAGTATGGAAATTAAATGGTTTGAGGAAAGGCCCCAGTGAACAAATGCGCTTTGAGATACTTTTTTAAAAGTGCTAATTGAATCAACAGGGTGTCAGGGAGAGAGCTCCACAGTTTAGGCCCATGGTAACTAAAAGCCGAGTCCTCACTTCTCAGCCACGTTTGGGGTTGCAGTTGGATGACCTAAGTGATCTAGCAGGAATATATTTAATATTTAATGATCATATTACAAAAGGTATGTAGGAGGTATGTAGGAGCACCACCATGAAGACATTTAAAAATTAATAACAGCATTTTAAAATCAGTTCTGCAAGACACAGGTAGCCAGTGAAGTGATTGAAGTGCCGGAGTGATATGATTCTTCAGTCTAGTACGTGTCAGCATTCTTGCAGCTGCATTCTGAACTCTTTGTAAGCGTTTGATGGAGCTCTTTGGTAAGCCAATCAAAGCATTGTCTAGATGTAACACATGCATGTATGAGTTTCTCATTGTCTGTGGGGAAGAGAATATCGCATACTTTAAAGATGTTACGAAGGTGATAATATGCTATTTTACAAACATTGCTAATACGTGTTTTTAAAACTGCGATCACTGTCAAACACAATCCCTAAATTCTTGACGTAGTCATTAGCCTTGAGAGACAAGGAGTCTCGATATGGCATAATCAACATTCTCTATGTATCATTTCTGATGATAAGTACCTCTGTCTTATCTTTATTTAGAGCTGGATGGTTCTGTGACAACCACAAGGTTATGCTCTCTATGCAGTTCACAAGGGTGCTAATCGACTTGTGAGAGATAGCGTTGCGTGTCCTCTGCATACTGATGGAAGGAGCTGTTATATAGACTGATTACACCAGGTAATGGAAGCATATATGAGTTAAATAACAAAGGACCCATAATTGAGCCTTGAGGAACACCACAAGTTATCACATGATGTCTGGAGGTGTGTGTAACCTGGGCCACAGTGTATTCTCTGCCACTTAAATAGGATCTAAACTAATCTAGAACTAGGTCTGATAAGCTAACCCAGTTTTGCAGGCGGTCAAGCAGAATCTCAAGGTCGACTGTGTCAAAGGCAGCACTGAGACCTAAAAGAACTAGAATTGACATTGATTTGTTGGTTGCAGATCATTTAAAACTTTTAAAAGAGCAGTTTCTGTGCTATGGTTGGACCGAACGCCAGACTGAAACGTCTCATTGAGATTATTAATGCTGAAATAGTTATTGAGCTGTACAGACACGACTTTTTCAATTAGTTTGCCAAGAAATGGAAGATTAGAGATAGGACTACAGTTACTGAGCACAGAGGAATCAAGATTGTTTTTTTTTCAGCAGAGGCCTAACAAAAGCTGTCTTAAAGGTATGTGGAAAAATTCCTTGCTGGAGGGACTGATTAACAATGCTCAGGATGTCTGGTAATAATGAATTTACAATGGCTAATGGGTCGAGAGAGCAGCTAGAAGAATTCATAAGTGATATAACCAGAGCAAGTGTGTTAGGGCTGACCATTGAGAAAGAGGACAGATTACATTCAACAGAAAGAAGTGGAGAGTTAGAAAACATACCAGCAGGACAAGCAGGAAGTAGTGGCTATGTTTGGCCTTATGATAGTGATTTAATTCCCATCTCTGGTATTCTCGGCTAGCTGTTAATTTTAGCTTTATTGGGATTAGCAGCTCTGGTTTACTCAGGATTAATTCTGTACTTTGCAGTACTCAGCAAAAAAAAAAGTTTATTAATGAGCATTTATTACAGGAATGACTGAACAGATTCAGATGAAAACATGAAAAAAAAATGCTGTGAATATTGACCGAGAGGCTGCGATGTTTGGAGAGCGATATTCTGATCACAATCTGATCTGAATGCTGTGATATCTATTCTATTGCCACAAAACTTAAATACTGCTCTTTGCTAGCCAAACCATGTGAATATTAGTGAAGCGTTAACGTGTCTCTGATGTTTCACTACATTTACTTTTTTCCAGACAATGTTTGTGGTATTTTCCTCATTTCTGCAGGGAAAACACTAGAAAGAATATGAAGAATATCCAAATAACAAATTTATGAACAAATCTAATATTTAAAAATAAATCACAGTGTTCGCTGTCTGTATAATTCAGAAGAAAGAGACAGAGTACAGAGACGAATTTATTCTAAACATATTATTCAGACGAGACGTACAATTTGGATGCATTATTCCCGAATCAGAGCATCTCTGTTGTGAGCTATAGCATACGTCTGGCTCATTTCTGACTCGCCGTTCCTCTTATACATGGCTCTTATAGGAAGGAGACGCTGCTGTGTGAGTGGGAGTCCATTCATCGGTGGCCTGATGCTTAATGTGCTTCCTGTCAAGCCTGCTGAGTGGGGTGGGGCGAAGCAATTCTCTCCGTTAATGGCACTTCGATGGAAGGGAGTGACTCATGCTCTGTGCGGCGGAAAACTCGTTTCCATCATTTTTAAAGTCCCGGCAAGCATTAAATAGGAACATGGGGCTGGAAATAATATTCATCATCCAGACCAGAATGACTGACGCCTTTGACACAATGAAAATTTCAAATTCTTTCATATCCTCCAAATACATATTCATAACAGCATCATAAAGTCCACAAAGATGTCATAGGTATCTATATCGCAATGGCTGTTAGAATGTTTAATCCCATGACATGCTAATCTTTATGCTGTTAGCATATACTTCATGACCGTTATACTCCATATTCCATAATATAGAGCAGTAGATTATTTCAGGTCTATTTCTAAACAATAGATTTAAATAGAAATAGATTTCACACATAACAATTCATCAGAGTATATTTCATGTAAAATAAAATAAAATAAATGTTTCTGATTGGCTGATTCATAACTAAAAATGTTATCTTAAAGGTGCATTAGGTGGAGTTAAATAAGATTTTAATGATTTTGTTTTACTCCTTACTCCCATGCCCACAAAGCTCCGCCCCCAAAACTGATAGCTGGAGTTAGCCTGCTAACTAGAGTTAACATTTTAACCACACTCTGGCATTTAGCTGTGTGAAAGCCGAGTCACAACACCGGAAAGACAAAATTCAGTTCATACTAATAATAATTCAGTTCATACTAATTAGTGAGAATGTTCACGAGTGCTGTCTTATGAGCGTTAAGCTCCATTATTAGCATGTTAGTATTGTTAGCTAAATTCAGCTGCGTGAAAGCCAAGTTATAACCCCATGACCATGCAAAATTCAGCTCGTGATGATCCACGAGGATGGGATCACTAGGATCCTTTTTTGCGGATTAAACCTATTTTTTTCAAGTTATCTATACTAGTAAAAAATAAACCAACTATTTCCCCTTTAATCCATTCTTAACCAGTCTGCTGATGTTGGATTGTAACCACGACAACAATCAAAAACAATACTTATTATCAAAAAGTACGTATAGGAAAAGTTCTAATTAAAACTGACCAGAACAGTGTGAGATAACGTCCTATGAGATGTAGCTTTAACTGCGATCATGTAATAAAACATGCACTTCAGCTATTATCATAATGACAGGTAATGATAACATGATGCTTCTATACAGCCGGATATAAAAGGTAATGCAATGTTTTTCAATCCGTTTCTAAAGTTACCATAGAAACGATAACGCATTAGAACGAGCGCATTAATATAAACCTACTGTAAGGAAACGAATCAACACTGGAGATGAGAATTCCACACCTCTGTGGTATAAGAAGATTTAAATAGCTTGGACATTTGGCTAAAAGTGACACTGAAACAGCGACACGCTGCGCTCTGCATATCTGCTTCCCCAAATCTGTTTCCCAGAACTATTTTGCTCTGCAGCAATGTGTGAAATATTAAAACGATCCGTTTGGCCGGCGTTCCTCTCGGGATTGAGATCACGCTGCTATAAGCGATTTAGCCGGAATACATTCACTGTGTTTTGGATACTTGTACCAGGAGGGGCTGATTTACAGTTTCCAGACAAGTGGACGTTAACCTTCATTTACATTTCGCCGTTTATTTAAAATGCACCACTCGGGACGTTCTGTATTCTCCGAAACGGAAATAGCGAGGGGTCGTCACCTGGGAGATGAGAGTCAGTCAACAAGGGATGAGGATGCTGTTGTGCCTAAAGGACCATTTAACATTTTCCTCCTCTCTCTCTCTCTCTCTCTCTCTCTCTCTCTCTCACTCTCTCTCGCTTTTCTGAGAGACAGTGCATCTCGTCTGTATTCCAGACAGGTTCAGGAAATGCTGTAGGTCTTCGTTTGGCAGTTTCTTTCAGCTCGAGAGACGATGAACAAAAGCTGACCCAGTCGGGTCTCCGTGCGTTTCTCCGTGTCTGTGTAATGAGGGTCGTCTCCACGGGTTCAGCGTCGAGAACAAGCCCAATGTTTTCTCAATATCTCTTTCGATGTTTATACCGCAGGGCTTTCCTGAATCTCTTCTGGAGCTTACGGGCAAATTAGGGATGCTATTTTTAGAAGCCAGACATTAAAACTGTTTCATCAATACAGTGTTTGTAGCCTATTAGCTGTATAACATCAAACTGTAGCTCAGGTCATTTTAAATAATCTATAAACATTTTTACCCTCATTATATAAGGAAAAGAACACTCGTTGTCATACTGCTTTGTGAAAATGTTCAACAACAGGGTGGTGTGATGAAGCAGAGTTACTGTCATCACCCTGAAGTTGATTAGTTTTCTATAATACCTTGCCCCGAGGTCCCCAAATACGACACATCCTCTTTTTAAACAAAGATACTAAACAGTACTGTTGCTTGATAAGACAGTACTCTAGTACTTTTCCAGCACATAATGAATTATGTGGTGCCTAGCAGGCTTACGATGATTGGTGATAGTATCGGGATCACCAGCTATCCAACTAGGCCAACTATCATGATGGCAATCAAGTACGATTTAAATGTCTTTGTTAACAAGATCCACAAAAATAAAGTATCCCATAATATATGTTTCCTTTTCTCTGAGGATTATAACTGCAAGTGTGCTTCCAAACTCTCACCCTTTATAATTAACTGAGCAACTGAAGCTGAAAACTAGAAGCGCAGGTGCGTTAATTCAGTAGTTTGGAAACTTTAAGTTTGTAAAATTCTAAAAGCTGTGAACAAGAAACATCTGTCAAAGCACAAACACACACTTCTTCACTGCAAGATACAGGACAAAACAGATTCCGGATTCAGATTGGTCAGAAGGATCATTAAGGATCCATGCGAATGAGGTTTATTAACAATTCCAAAAATTCAAAGCAAAGTTCAAAAAACAGGCAAGAATAAAAAAATAAATAAATGTTCACCCTGACACAATAATGCTGAAACACAGACAAGAGTTGGTGGCAGAGTAAAACATTCAGAGAAACACCAAGGCTCAGAACTTACACTGGGTAGTTGGCAAGACTTCGCAATGAGTGTTAGTGAACCAGTTTTTGAAATAACTCCAGGTGATATATATCCTATCTGAATTAACATGTTGGTAAAGATTCTGTTATATCCTGTAGGAAAAGAGGTTTCGTGGTTTTTGTTCGAGGAAGCACTCGCTCTCTTCTATCTAAACCAAAACAAAACCGAGTTTAAAACGCAGAACAGTAAAATACAGATGATGTTTAACACGACGTGTCAGAGAGGCTGAGAGTTTTAGGTAAGTTATAGAGTCCCAAGCACAGGTACAGCTACATACGCTATGGTCATGTGACCTACTAATGATCAAGCGACAACAAGCGCATATAACGCAATCAGATTATATTAAAACGAGGTGTGTGTGTAGTAAACACAGATATAATGATGAGAATGTGTACATCATGGAGACACACCCATCTCTGTGATTTATACAGAGATCGTTTATCCATTATTACATATATGTCATGAGAACTAATCCTGTCCAAATAGCGCTTATAACATGCTTAAGTAGGCTGATTAGAATTAGAAGAAATAACACTATATACAGTATGTTAAAGTATAGAGACACATATTTATCTTTAAAAGCCAGGCAGTGAAGGGTAAGCTGGCTGGTTGAGAGACATTTACAGTGTGTGTGTGTGTGTGTGTGTGTGTGTGTGTGTGTGTGTGTGCAGACACTCACAGCTGGAGAAGATGAGTGGGCAGGAGTGTTCATCCATGGGGAAGTTATGGAGCTGCAGCTGACACTCAGCGTTTATAGTCAGCCTGTCAGAAAACACAGACACCAGTAAGAAAAAATTAAAATACCGAAGGAGGAGTAGGAGTAAAAAAATGCAATAAAAAACAAATTTGTGAACAGATGTTCGTGTTCAATTAAATCGGCTTTAATCCCACGTTATAGCATTGCTAATTTATTACATAACGATCTGTTCTCTGAGGATTATAACTGCAAGTGTGCTTTTCCAAACTCTCACCCTTTATAATTAATTGAGCAACTGAAGCAGAAAACTAGAAGCGCAAGCGCATTAATTCTGTAGTTTGAAAAGTGCAAAACTTTGAGATTGTAAAATTCAAAATGCTGCGATCAAGAAAGGTCTCGGTGAAAGCTGTCGAAGCACAAACACACACTTCTTCACTGCAAAATACAGGATAAAATAGATTCTGGATTCAGAAGGTGTTGTGGGTCCATGTGCATGAGGTTTATTAACAATTCAAAAATTCAAAGCAAAGTTCAAAGTAAAAAAAAAAAATATATTAAAAATAATCCAAAATATAGACGAGAGTCAATGGCATAGTAAAACCGTTAAAGAAATAATAATAAAGCGTAAGTTCTGAGCTTTATTATTATTTCTTTAACTGTAGTTGGTAGTTGGCAAGGTAGTTGGCAAGACTTCGCAATGAGTGTTAGTGAACTACGTGCTTATGCTTTATTCCCTTGTACTTGGAAACCTGTAACAAGTTGATTTTCAGCAGAGTTACAAATGTAAACTTAAATAGCTGCAAAAACAACACAAAAGCTACATATCGAGTAGAAAATAACACAAAGTGAAATCTGTTTACTGTCGAATGTGCACAGCCATTTTGTTGTGATGTCAGGTGCGTTTCTGTCATAGCTGCTATAACATAAGTGAGAACAGGAACTAACTTGCTTTACGGTTGTTCCACATCATTACGTGTGGTAAGTTGGTAAGTTTCTGTGGTTCAAGAGGAAAAAACACTCGGAGTCCTAAACTGAGAAAAAAAGACTGGTATGATATGATAAGGAGAGGGTAAGAGTGAATTAACATTAAAGCTAAAATAATTTGATAATTCTTAGATGTCAAAGAGTTAAATACAGAGACAGTAAGAATTAGTGTGACTGTGATGTAATAGTCGTTCTTACTGCCTTGTTTACTGTGGCGTTGTGGTGGATCTTTATTATAAAATGGATTGTTGTAAACACAAACCTGTGACGCATCTCAGTCACAGAGTTCTGTATTAATGCGCCACGTTTTAAACCGATAAAACCGTTACACCACAGCCATTGTTCTGTCCACGAGAACGCCCTAATCTCTGCGTGTTAGGTTGCTTAGCAACCAGAGCTTTCTGTTAACAGGCTACATTACGTACCAGAAGAGTTCTAGTAAATATTATTAATAATAAATGTCATTTTAAAAAACTGAACACTGGTGGATTTGATCATATTGTTTTTTGGCGCAGTTTTATAAAAGTGATAAGTCGCCTGAGGGCACAGCCTCGAGTGGCTTAATGCTTTATTCTGCATGACCCCCGTTTTATTGGAGGTAGAAGAAGATGTATGCAGATTCTGACCTACTGTACTGGATAATAAAGCATAAAAAATATGACTCCATCACTGAAAAGGCACCAAAGTCGAGTCCCCCCCCACACCCCCACACAGACACACCCCCACCCCCACCCCCACACACAGACACACAGGTTGTATTAGTGAAAGTGTGTGTTTCATGTTTCACCACCCAGAGACATGCCTACCTCCTGCTTGAGTGCATGTTATTTATATCCACTCATTTTTACAGGATATAATTAAGAGAAATTGGTCGCAGTTATTGCTAAATGAACATGTCTACCTCAGAATGCTCTAGATTGCAAGTGTGGACGGTTGTGTCTGATCAGACCAGATTATTAAACAGCTCTGGGCCACTGATCAGAACCTAGAATACACATAGAAAGCCATTTCATTGTATTGAACTTATACATGTACAGAATAAAACACTGTATAACTCAGATAAGCACTCTTTACAACCGTGGTGAGCAGAAAAGCATCTCAACATGCTGAACCTTGAGGATGATGGGCTACAACGGCAGAAGACCACATCACGTTCCACTCCTGTCAAACATCAAGAAGAATCTGAGGGCACTGAAACCAGACAGTTGAACACTGGAGAAAGATCAGGAGACATTTTATCTAAATTTACACGCGATTTCTATTCCAGATGGGACTTTCAGACTGCTGTATAGCACTGACGTTGATATATTAATCGATTCGCATCGGCTCCACCCACTATTTTACATATTCATTAAAGCAATAAGACAAAACAGAAGTGTTATACTGTTCATGTGAAAGACTCAAATCCTCAGTAGATACTTGGACTTTTTTTTTTGCATTATACAAAAGGAAATTAACAATTTCCTGGCTTTCTGGTGAACATATCAGCTCTAAAGTGAGAGAAAATACCACGTGGATTTTCCTAATGAGGGCAGATGTGAGCTTAAATGCTCCCTGGCTCATCTCCATCATCCATAAATAAATATAAATAAATAAATGTTAACAATAAAAAAAGTCATAGAAGAGTTCTTTGTTCGCTATGGTTCTAAAGAGCTCCAGCATCCTCGCTGACTGTAGGTGATTAATATCGCTCCATCCAACACACAATGCACAGGCAGATCCCAGCTCTTATTATTACAGCGTCTAATCTGAAACGGGACGTGAGCTTCGATTGGACAGGAAGCCATCTTGCATAGACTTTCTGTCTCAGGGTTATGCGCAACACTGAACACGCTCTTGTTCCACTTTCACAAATACATGTCACAGTGTGCCAAGAGCTGGATCCTGATATGTGCGTGCTCACTGAACTCAGATCTGCCCTAGTTCTGAGAATCAGGACACCGAAACGCTCAGGGTTCCCTGTCCCTGTGGTTCTTCCACATCACAAACCCAAGGCATCGTCATTAACGACCGACGGTGTGGTTGGATATTTTCACAAAATGATAACCAAGTCAAAAAAATACCATGGTATTAATCGACCATTTTAAAAATACATGTCAATGGTGAAAATGAAAGAAAACAATGCATTACGAAATCACTGTACAAAAGTGTCTTTGCATGTCCTTGTACATGTAACAAAATGTCAGATAGTGGTGGAGACTATCTGATTTTATACCAGGCAAACAAAACTAACAATAAATCAAAGGCAGAACACGATTCATAAAACGAGCAAAACAAGAACTTAAGTGGAAACAGCATGAAGCACACAACAGACAACAGAAGCTTAGCAATCAAACAAAAATCTTCAATAGAAACACTAATCAAGGCGAAACACAAAACATGAGAAGGGCAATAGCGTGTGACATGGTCATGTGACATGGTCACGTGATCTGGCTGTAGTCTGTGAGGCTGATGGGAACCAGGAAGTGGGGTTCACGGCCACAACCGGGGCTGACTTGCCACAAAAAAACAAACAAAACAAAAAGAAACAAACATTTGGTGCAAAAAAAGACATTGGAATTATGTCTTAATTAAAAGTTGATAAGATGCTATGACTCACAGCAATGCAATGTTTTTACAGCAGTAGCAGATTACACACAGGCAGTGTTTTTTTTTTTTTTTTTAAATAAACTTCCCTGATTTTCTCCCTAATTTAGTCTTAGCCAATCCCCAGCCACCAGTCAGCTCTCTCCATCATACAGCAGCTACAGGCTATGATGTGCTTCCTCTGAGACACACAAAGCACCAAGCTCATCTTTTCAAACTGCTACTCATGCTGCGCCATGAGGTGGAGTAACACACTCTGAGCAAAGTGCTATCCGCCCCCTTCCGCATGCATGAACTCACAGACGCCCACGATTGGATACCAACGCTGTGATTGCTAGGGGAGAGAGAGAGTATACCTCGCTCTCTATGGCACTCGAACTCGCAAACCCTTTACTGTTGCACCACTCGGGAGCCAATGGTTTTTCAGTGCAGTTGCTAGGGCTGTCGTCAAGACTACCATTGTCAAGTAAAGACAATTCCAAGACTAGCCAAGATGGAGTCAAGACCGAGTCTTAAGGGGGAGGAGTCCAAGTCAAGCTAGAGATTGAAAAACCATCAAATCCTTTTTGAGGCCAAGGTTTTACTTCAACTAGTTGGCTTCAAATGTGTACCAGTGATTAGGCTTTCCTGAAGAAGGAATTACGTCTTGTCACGTTTTGTGCACGAAAGCATGAACATTATGTTTACAATTAATATTTGGAGAAATCACATTCCTCTTATACCACAGCTAACAATTACAAAACTGTATTTATTAAATAACACATTTTTTGTTCGTTTAATATTATGGAATGTCTATGAAACAAGATTTCACTTTCGTTACAGCAGCTCTCTCCTGCACCAGCCTTCCTTTTTTATCTCTCTTAAAGTTAATGAAAGAAAAACAAATGCAGCTTGTCATATTACTGAGAACTTGGAAAGTGTAATATAAGAAATTCTTAGACACTGAAAATGCAACAATAGTACCAAGGCACCTTGTGGTGCTGCTTTTGTGTGTTAGTGGAGAGATCAGCTATACCACAGGGGCTGTTGATTCCTTCTTTTGGATCCAAGCTGAGCTAAATCCTCATTCTGATGCTTTTTGGATGCTTAGGGAGGAAGCAGGGAAGTAATATTGTTTAACAAAAGCGTACATTTCTCGAAAAAGCCAGCGCCGAAACCTCCCGGCAGACGCAGCTGAAAATCGGCACGCATGACACGCCAGACAGCGTTAGTGGTTTTTGTTAAGACTGCGGCGTCAGAGCCGTGTGAAAACACAGACAATCACATTTCAAGCGGTGCTCTGCAGGTGCAGAATGTATTTCGGGAAGATTGCAGCTTGGTTAATTCGTCTCTCGCGGAGCCGGGCTCGCTGTGCCGAGGTCTATTCAGCGCAGGCGGTGTAGACGCTCTATTTGGATCAAGCAGAGATTTCTCCTGCTCCACATGAAGAATTTCTTTGGCGGGAAGACAAGCAGAGCTCTGGTTTAGAGGCGAACGCCGTGGGCGAGGCTGATCTGGGACAAAGCCTAGCTCGAGGCTCCCATATGGAGCTCTGTTGAATATCAATATTCAGATTTGTGCCAGTGATATTTGGTTTATTATGAAAGAGCACGGCGGGTGAAGGGGCCGATGAAATGTCACTCTCCATATTAATTGAAGTCATTTGCGCTTTGCGAAACTGGAGTAAACCGTGGTGGCATTTTGCAGGCTTGGACATTTTCGAGTTCTGGCAGAGCAGGCAGGCGTGTGTCCAGGTCTGAGCTTAGGAATGAGCATAATATCCGTTGTCGAGCTGATTATATTTATTCGTATGGCTTCTTCTTGTCTGGTAACACATACTTTGGAAAAGTAAACCAATTATCACCTTAAAGCATGACATAAAATATAAAGCTCTTTTTGAGGGGTGTATAAGAAGGACAGCCTTTAAATGTCACTTTAAATAGCACAGCGATGATGAGTTCTGGATTCTGATTGGTCAGAATCCAGGTGTTGATTAATTTACTATTAATCAACAGCAGCACTAATATGTTCTAATACTCTTGTTTCTATAGTAACAGGTCATTCACAGGGACTATCGCTGTGGTAAAAAAGGGGATAAAACACTTCGGGACATGCTCTAATAGGAAAATAATCAACTTCAGAGTGATAACAACAACTTCATCAAGCCATTCCGTCACTCGGGATTTTACTGTAACACCACCACACAGTGTTTTATTCCTTCCTTAGTCAGCTATTTTATTTACATTTTATTTCGAAATAATTTTGTTCCTCAACATTCTGGACCATTATGTAGTTTCTTTGCGTAATATTTCTTTTTCTTTTTTTTTTCTTTAGATATAGTTATGCCTGTAATCCTGTTGTCTCACGGCAATATGGCAATGTAGTTAGCGTTTAATCTTTTTCCTAAAATACCAGCAGCCATGTGGCTCAAACATTTATTCTATTTATTTTTAGGTCTC
The DNA here is from genome assembly GCF_027358585.1 of Pangasianodon hypophthalmus. Lineage (NCBI taxonomy): Eukaryota > Metazoa > Chordata > Actinopteri > Siluriformes > Pangasiidae > Pangasianodon > Pangasianodon hypophthalmus. The sequence continues at coordinate 1,432,293 of NC_069711.1, read as the reverse complement.
AGTCCAGAGGGAGAATTTGTGCTGGTAATCTGTGACAATACAGAATTTTTTTTTTCCCCCTAAATACCGATCTGCCCCACCCTTGTCTCTGTACATCCACTATATCAAACTCTTTGTTTACACTTGAGCAGAAGTCTGACACTGAATCTAATTCCCACTGCTTCATATTTCCCATTTTCTGACCGAACTGGGCTGTGGAGGATGATTCAGTGCCTTCGCCCTCAATATCACACACCCTGAGGTTCATACTGCCACAAAGCCTGAGTGTCTGAATCTGGACTAACAGCAAAAATGTTCCTGCTTTCATGATGGAGGGTTTTGTTGATCTTTCCTCCACAAATCATGAACCTTGGAGGCTTTAGTGGCTCTCACTCCAGCTGGAGCAACTCGAAGCCATCCAATACTAGACCACATGAGAGTACAGAGCTACAGAGTTTAAACGCACATCACTAACATTTGGCACAACACTGACAACACTGACATTCTGACATCTGGCTCAACACTGACGTCGCATACAAAACTGAAACCTGGCACAACACTGACATTACTGTTAGTACACTGACAACAGTCACGACACTGACATCACACAAAACTGACATCTGCCACAACACTGACATTACTGTTAGTACACTGACAACAGTCACGACACTGACATCACACAAAACTGACATCTGGCACAACACTGACATTACTGTTAGTACACTGACAACAGTCACAACACTGACATCACACAAAACTGACATCTGGCACAACACTGACATTACTGTTAGTACACTGACAACAGTCACGACACTGACATCACACAAAACTGACATCTGGCACAACACTGACATTACTGTTAGTACACTGACAACACTGACATTCTGACATCTGGCTCAACACTGACGTCGCATACAAAACTGACATCTGGCACAACACTGACATTAGCGACAACAGTGACATCAGCGACAACAGTGACATCACACAAATCTGAAATCTGCGACAACACTGACATTGGCGACAACACTGACATTGGCGACAACACTGACATCACACAAATCTGAAATCTGTCACAACACTGACATCATACAAATCTAATATTTGTCACCACACTGACATTAGTGACAACACTGACATCTGTCACAACACTGACATCATACCAATCTGAAATCTGGCACAACACTGACATCTGGCACAACACTGACATCAAACCCCCACACTACCATCAATCAGTGTTAGTACACTGACAACAGTCACAGCACTGACGTCACACAAAACTGACATCTCTCACAACACTGACAGCACAGACAACACTGACCATTCTAACACCGTCATCACTGACCACATCACTGACAACAGTGACACCTCAGTTCCACAACACTGACACACAGTATGTCAACACTGACGTCTGTGATAATACTGTCACAAGACCGATATCACTGAAAACACTGACATCTGCCACATGTGATAGTGACTAACATGTATTTACGTTATTATTATTATTATTAGTAGTAGTATTAGTATTAGTATAATAGAATTTCAACATTACTCTTGATAATTCCTTTGGATTAACTGAAAGGATTTTAAAATTCATGCCATCCCTAAACCTTTTCATTTCAAAGCAACCAGTGCGGCAGGATAAAGACTCACATACCTGAGGGTATAAAGTATTTTCCCATCATTCCATATCCTGAGTAGCTGATTGGGTGTCGTAATCCAATGCGAGTCTGCGTTCTTGGAGTTTCTGAAGATTGTGTCCGGGAGCCAAATCAGTCCCACCATATTACTGTTCAAAGTTAATATTTTCATGGTGCTGTTGTATCTGAGTCGACTGTCTGTCCACGTCTGAGCAAAGATGATATCGATCTGATACTCCTGGAACACACACACACACACACACACACACACACAGACGCACAGTCAGTGTTCAATAGGAAAGATGGATGGTTAATTCTAGACCACATTTTATACACCAGCGCTGTTGAATTCTGGATTGTGATTGGTCAGAAGGCGTGGATTAATGTTCTGTAACAGTAGTGCAAGTCTTATTAACTTCAAGAAAGAAGAAAAAGAGTGCACTCTGACTCCTGAATGACTCCTGAGTGACTCCTGAATGACTCCTAAATGACTCCTAAATGACTCCTGAATGACTCCTGAATGACTCCTGAATGAACGAATGAATGAATCCTGAGCCGTGACAGTATAAACACTCAGCTTTCGCTCTGTTTCTCTCTCCAGTCCTCTTTGTTTATTGCACAGTGTTTGCAGCAGGTCTGATGATGCACTTATGAAATGTGATGTTAGGAAAAAACAGGCCCGGGGCTTTTCATGTCAGGTCTCTGAGGATTACTGACTCTAAATAATGCATGTGGCTCGAGACCTGGCCTTCAGCTTTACAGCTGACCTGCAGGCCACTTTTCATTTCACTCCAAAGACTGATAAGTTTAATCAGATAGGAGAAGAAAATAAACTGAAAACAAGGTTTACTGGAAGCTCGGCGTCTATTTAATAAATGTCCAGCACTTAAAAATGTGCCTTGAGCTTTTAGGTTCTCGGTTTTCAGCGTCATTTTGAAGCTTGAAAAAAAAAAAAACAATCTGATTCCAAGAAATAGCCTGATGAAATGGTGTATCCAGGGCCATTTAAGAAGCGAACAATAAACGCAGTATTTCTTGTCAGAAATATGATGAAGTTATATAACAATTTACATAATAAAATACAGAGTTTAATAAATGATAATGACTTACATTGTAAAATTCTGTTAATGTCAATGTTAATAGTGATAGATGACAATTTTGTGACAGATATCAGTGTGTATTATTATTATTATATTATATTATATTATTATATAAGCTTATTAAAGTATTTGAAGTATAAAGGTTTAGCGCAGTGCTAATGACACGCTATAAAGCACACTGACTTATAGATAAATTAATTAAAGGTAGAAGGTAAGCTGGCTTTAGGTGGATTTGACTGATTATAATAATATTATTAATTATTAATGATGTGATGGTGGATGCCACTGTCTGACTGTACAGGTAAAATAAAATTTAATTATTAATTTTATTCAGGAAAAATCTCAATCCTGCGCAAACAAACAAACAAACAAACAAATAAATATCCTAGAACAACAAAAGATGTTCGTATAAAAAATCCATTTATGTTCCAACAAGTGAAGGAAAATACTTGTAAAAAATACTTATAGCAAAAATAACCTAAAAAACCACGTAAGACGCACGTAAAAACTTTTTTTTCTAAAAATGTTAGTGCAGCATAGCAATCACTGACACCTGAAAGTGAGAGAACATAGAGAAAGTTATGATTTTGTTAAAAAAAAAAAATTAACACTAATTGAATAAGTGTTAATTTCACCTTACACTGGCTTAAAAATTCAATTCCAGTATAGAGGACACCCAATTACTAGCAGCTAATGAGGAATCTCCTCTTGCTATAGCTTTTATTAAGCCATTTAGTCACATGACTTAAAGTCATTAGAGATGGAGATAGTTACTGCATGCAAAAAACTAACACATAAAAAAAATGCAGTGACTTTTCTTTTCAAACATGACTGTAAACTAATCAGAGAGGCGAGATCAAAATATACATATTCTGAGTTTCAGGGGGTAAAAACAGCTTCTTCGGACCGATGTGAGGTGAAAGAACTAATGGCCTCATTATTCTTCTCTTTCTTTGAAGTGCGCCTAAATCTCTCCGTCCATTTCATCCCATTTCACTAAAATCTCCCATACGCCTTCACGAAGATGTGACATAAGACTTCTTAAGACTCCTTTTAACTCACCGACCATGAGCTGGATTAATGGAACAGAGGCATCTGTACCATCGTTATGTTCTAATAATAGGACAAATTTATTGTACAGTTCTGCGCAAAAGTCTTAGGCACATGCAAAGAAATGCTGTAGAGCAAAGATGCCTTCGAGAAAGTAATAAAATTAAATGTTTCTACATAAAAAAAATACTAAACAGTATTTTTTAAACAATAATAAATGAAACAAAGGCAGTATTTAATGTGACGATCCTTCGCTTTAAATAAATAAAGCAGTATCTGAGGTGCAGTGTGTGCAGTTTTCTAAGGAAATGAGCTGGAAGTGTTACTGAGCATCTTGCAGAAGCAGCCACAGTTCTTCTGGAGACTTTGACTGTCGACTCGCTTCTTATTTCTGCAGCGAAACCCAGCAGCCTTCATTATGTTTTTATCTGAAAAGTGTCTCTTATGGAATCTGCTGCTTTCTTTACTGACATACAAACATTTTTCTGGAACATTTTAATTTTGTGCTGGAAAGCTAATGTCTGGAATCGAAAACGTTTTTGTACTGAATCAATAATGAAGAAGTCAGAAAATAAACATCTATAACAAAGTTTGTACTAAAAAAAAATAGGGTGCCAAAACTTTTGCACAGAACTGTATGACCTTCTCAGAGATGAGTCTCTTTGTAAAATAGCCAATATCTTTGCTGGTGCAAAAGTTAAAAAAAGTGCTAAAGAGTAACTATTTAACGCTAGCAGGTATATCTCATGCACGGTGGTGATTAATGGCGGGTGTCACACATCTGCCCTGCTTTCTAACACCTCTGACAGTCGTTTGACCTTTCCGGATCTTTCCACCTCATTTCAATACCGCTCTCATTTAGCAGGACCACCGCCGAGCCATAGATGTGACCTTTTATGCTGAAATCCAAAGGGAGATCATGAAAAACAGAACATCACCTCAGGCCCAGCCAGCATGTCGGAGAGGAAAACATGTGCAATGACATCATTATCATTAGCCGGACTATTACATCTGGAAAAAATAACACAATAAAGGCCAGATGGTGATGATGTGTGGTTAAAGGGGAAACTATAGGATGTGTAATAAAAGGAAAGGTCAATGCACAAAACTGCCTCGTTCTGTTAGCACAGTAAATGAGAATAAAGCTCTGTTCATAGTGCTGAGTCAATACTGAAATTACGCACATCTGTATTCAGACCAGGGTGTGGAAAGAAGAAAACTAAGCCACAAACGATTTAAATCAGGCTTGTGCGATACGATTTAATCGTCTCTACGTGATATTACGCTGCAACCAGATCCAGTGACAATTTAATATGAAATAAAATCCATCAGGGGGAGATCCACTTAGCTAACATTAGCCACCTATATATTTAACATCAATTAGCTGTAATTATTCAGGATTCCATCAAAAGATTTCAGTCCAAGTTGGTTAAAAATGATCTACAGTGAAATGTCAGATCTGACTAATTAATTACAAATAATATTTTTTTTCCCATCCTGCAACAGTTAGCGATCAGATGCGTTCAAACAGTTTGAGCAGCGTTTTTGTCACTTCACACTTTTCAAAGTTGCTAGGATGAAAATTGAGGATGAAGTACGGCGTGCACAGTGAGCAGAAGCAGTAACAGTCATATTTGGCTGTGATTTAATCCTTCACTTTTTGTGTAATTCTGCTACTTGTTATTGTTTTAGTCCTGATTATGTCATGCTTCATGCTGTAGACAAGATTTTAGCACCAATTTCATATGCTGAAGCAAACGAGTAAGGCTAGATTTTCAAAAATCTGTACACTTCAATAATTCAGTACTTCAGTACTTTGTATACTTCAATATTCTCTAAACTTCAGTACTCTGTACACTTCAATATTCTGTAAACTTCAGTACTCTGTACACTTCAGTATTCTGTAAACTTCAGTACTCTGTACACTTCAGTATTCTGTAAACTTCAGTACTCTGTACACTTCAGTACTCTGTAAACTTCAGTATTCTGTAAACTTCAGTATTCTGTACACTTCAGTATTCTGTAAACTTCAGTATTCTGTACACTTCAGTACTCTGTAAACTTCAGTACTCTGTACACCTCAGTACTCTGTACACTTCAGTACTCTGTAAACTTCAGTACTCTGTACACTTCAGTACTCTGTACACTTCAGTATTCTGTACACTTCAGTACTCTGTAAACTTCAGTATTCTATACACTTCAGTATTCTGTAAACTTCAGTACTCTGTACACTTCAGTATTCTGTAAACTTCAGTACTCTGTACACTTCAGTATTCTGTAAACTTCAGTATTCTGTACACTTCAGTACTCTGTACACTTCAGTATTCTGTACACTTCAGTATTCTGTAAACTTCAGTATATTGTAGACTTCAGTATTCTGTAGAGTTCAGTATTCTGTAAACGTCAGTATTCTGTAGAGTTCAGTATTCTGTAAACTTCAGTACACTATACACTTCAGTATTCTGTAAACTTCAGTACTCTGTACACTGAGCCTGTAATCTCCAGTATTCGGCATACGTCAGTATACCATACACTTCACCTCTCAAACAAAAAATCTATTTTGTATGTATGGAAAGTGTAAATGCAGACTCTACGATATACAGAACCGTTTCAGTTGTAGTGGGAACTTTACAGATATTCCACTGATTCAGGTAAGAATAATGTTTGTGTAGGAAGGCTATCTGTGTCGTCTTATCCAAAACAACACTCTAGACCCAAATGAGAATCAAAGAGTGCACTGAGTTCAGATATTTTATTTCTTTTCGAATAAAGAAAGATGGGAAATCAAGAGGACACGACAGAAAAGAAGGATGTTCATGCATTTTTGATGAAATTTTCCTGAGATCTGGCAACCCTGCCTGAGTGACAAAGATTCCTTGCTGGAGATGGACGTGAGTAAGATGCTGGCTTCCTGCTCCGACCAAGAGTCTCCTTCAAAATAAACCTCAGGATTCCACTTCACTCAGCCTCGTGCTGCTTTCGACATAATGAAGCCCATTTTTTTCATGCAATTACATTCTGATTATGCCACCTGACTCATATAGCTGTCTATATAATTGCAAGCATATTGACGTTTTCATGCTGGCGCTGATTTAATCAAAACGGTTAACACGAGTCGCGAGAATCACAAGGCATCGAGAGGCATCGTATTTCTTTATTTCCGTGGCAATTTAAATCCCTAAATGGTCTATAATGGTCATGATGTGCTTATAAGAGTCACTGGTCCAATTAGAGGAGATAAGGAACGAAGCAGACTTTGTATTTTCACATCATTTCGAAGACAAATTGAACGATTTAGCGACCACTTCCTGTCTAATTCCTGCACAGCTAATAAATACTATTAAATTTCAGCAGGATCATTTTTGAATCACAGAGCACTGGGAGGACGATAAGTCGCTACAGCGCTACGCAGTGTCATGGTCTGTTCAGCTCAAGTTCCCATCGCTCTACGAAATGACCTGCATACAGATGAGCGATTCCCTGAGCAGGGATCCGAGGAATCTCCGCCTGACAGAGACATCACACCATTCGGAGTAACGAGACGGCCCCTCCATGCCGTGCAGTGCCGTGCTGGGCTTCGATTTGTATGGAGATAGAGATTCTTCCAGCTCCTTCTCTTCCCTTAGCTCTAATTAAATTCTACATGCCATTTATCATTTTCAGGGAGAACAGCGACCGAAGCTCGGATGAATCGGGAATAGGGCAGGCGCCGAGAGCATTAGGCTCTTATTTAGGCGATGGGGACGTCATGCTACGTCTCTGGTGGCTGATTTGCATACGAGAAAACAAAAGTCTCAACATTATTGTGCTAAACGCTGAGTGTAAAGAACCCATAAATCTGACTACAGCCGAGTTTCCATCCACTTTCTGAACATTATGTAAGAATTACAACAAGAATACCTAAAAAAAAAAAAAAAAAAAAAAAAGTTCGCAAACTTTTCTGCCAGCAGCTCGTTCCCATTAAGTTAGAAATAAACACTCTTTTACTGCTTTGTGACAATGTCTATCGTTTATAGCTCTATACAAATAAAACGGGATTGACTTTATCAGTCCACCTGTCTGGGTTTACTGTGCAAACAGTCGGAATATTTTTCCTCACCATGTGTGCAAACATGCTGGCGTGTTATTTCAGTCGTCTCAGTGCTCATGTCAGCACATACACATCGCTTTAACAAGGACATAAATGTTTAAGGAGTAAAAACTGAAGGATAATGAAACACCTACACATCCACACTGAAAAAGTCAACACAAAGTAACACACAACAGGATGTGCGTTTACAGGAAGACAATCCACACCAGTGTGGTGAGGACATGAAGTTGATTATTTTCCTACTGCAGCACATCCTGGTGTGTGTTATTCCTCTTATACCACAGTGATTCGCCAAAGATTTCAATATATTTCATTTATTAATGAACGAATTAATAATGATTATTATCCATTTATTAAACAGTCGTTCTCTCACCACACTCTCTTTTCATGTTACTGAGAAACCACAAAGCGTAAACTCCTCTCTCGTGAAGATTTCGGAAAACTTAAAGTTACAGCTTTGACTGGTACAAAGCGCTGACACTGGAGACTCCTTCCATAACAGAAAACGTCACCACATCAGCGATTGCGTGCGTTTTTAAATCCGTTCAAGTCCCTGTGAAGGAGCTGTTACTCCTTGAGACATGTTTGTCCCTGAGAACAGTCCAGGTAAAAAGATTGAATCAGTGAGCAGGGAAAGGGTTCGACCTCCAGGTGTGTGCTATTGCTCTCAGGAGGAAAACCAGCCTTATTTATATCCTAACGAAACAGCAAAGAAGCCAAGTGAGACCACTAAACCAACCGAAACAAACAAAAAACCCCACAAACATTGACTCTGCAAAAGATACAGCAAACTGCTCCCATGGCAACCAATACGGAGTCCCAGTGAAGGTGCTGCAAGCTAATATGCTTCCTATGCTCATATTCCTGCTCTGCTACACAAACATTTAATACGCTTATAAACACCACTACTGCTGTATGGTTAGACTCGCTACGAAGGCTTATGAACACATTCATAAATAGAGAATAAAACACTTGGAGTGGTGCTGTTCTAGTAAAATAATCATTACATACAGGAAGTGCTTTATCCTGGTTGGATCCGGGGTCTATCGTGGGAACACCGGGTGTGAGTCGGGAATGTACCCTGCACACACACACACACACACACACACACACATTCCCACCCTTTCACAGCTAATACACCTCCTGGCACACTTTTGGAAGGTGGGAAGAACTCGGATGAAACCCACACGAACATGTTATTAATTAATTAATGTACGTGTTAAAATTTTCATCCATAAACACAGCAATAACAAAGTGCTTAGTGCTTTACAGGTGTATTATAACATGTTACACCAGAGCACTGTTGAGTTCTGGGCTCTGATTGGTCAGAATGTGTTGATTAGTTTTCTATAACAGCAGCTCTGACAGTAGCGCAGGTTTATATTAATGCGCTTGTTCTAATACGTTATCGTTTCCATAGCAACAGCTCATTCATAGGGATGTGTACGGTGGACGCTCTGCTTTAGAAACGGATTTAAAAGATGTCGATATGTTAAAGTTTTCTTAAAGTAAGGAGGTGTTTATGTGACATGTATGGAAGGAGTCTCCAGTGTCAGCGCTTTGTAACAGTCAGAGGTAAAGCTGTGACTTTGTGTTTTGCGACAGATAGACTGAGATACTGAGACGGCGTAACAGTACAGTGGGAATTCCCTGCAGAGAGAAACTTCCTCGTTCACGCACTTTCGAATGACGAAGAAAAAGTGCTTACTCTGCACTCCTCCATCTCATCTTTTCCTCCCACTCTTCAGCTCCTCTCGCTCTGTTATCTCTCCGTTTATCTCTTGCTGTCTCTCACCCACGCACCACACGTCCTACTTAGTGCCTCCCTCGTGTTTCCGTGCCGATGCCTGACTTCAGCCTCGTCTCTCCATCTCACGCTCTCGTCTGCTGAAGTTGGATGGCTGTTAAAGGACGAGTTGTGAGTGTCAGCGGTTCTTCTCCTTCGCTACACTAGCAGAACACTTCGCGAAGTGGGTCACTAAACGCTGCCAGTTTGTGATCACACTTTCATCCAGTTTTATCCCTCAGCTCCAGAGAGAGAGAGAGAGAGAGAGAGAGAGATGGGAAATCGGGTCCTGAAAGCCTCAAGGCATCCTGACCTGTCTCGAGGCATTTTCTTCCCCTCTGACTGGCGACTCAGCCCGAACTCAACCCTGAAATAACCCCAATCCCCAGTGTCTTTTAAAATTATTACAAGATCTCGATAAAATCTCGAGCGAATTCTATACCAGATTGCGTGATAACGTGTGTTCTTCATGTCCTGGCAGAACTTTCTCTTCGGTTGCGGAGACACGAAATTGATTAACTGACTCTGATCATGTGAGAAGGTCACATTATGCGTTCGAAGATCTCAACTCATGACCAAAGAATTATTTTACGACGTATGATTTTTGTCTACGAATGTCGCACGGTGTTAAGCGAGCGTTAGAGGACGACAAACACGACTCCGACGCCCCGCTTTACTTTATTCAGATACTAGATTAGAGCTTAGATTAGAGTTTACTGTCATTCTGGCCATATACAAGCATAGAGTTTAATGAAATCCTGATAAAGTTCCTGTTCTCACATCTTTCCCTCATCAGCTTTTTTTCTCTCTCTTAAAGACAAAAAACCCTCACAGCTTGTCATGTTACGGAGAAACTGCAAAACGTAAACTCCTCTGTCCTGAAGATGTCAGAAAACGTAAAGTTACAGCTTTACCTCTGACTGTTACAAAGCGCTGACACTGGAGACTCCTTCCATACATGTTAAATAAACATCTCCTTACAAAAAAACTTCACCATATCAAAGACGACACACATTTAAATCTGTTGATAAAGCAGAGTGTCCTCTGTTCATGTCCCTGTGAATGAGCTGTTACTATAGAAACGATAACGAGAGCATTAATATAAACCTGCACTACTGTCAGAGCTGCTCTTATAGAGGATTAATCAACACCTGACGACCAATCAGAATCCAGAACGTGGAGCAGTGCTGTGGTAAATCATGAACTTGCGGTCGCTTTGTCTCTCTGTTTGTAGCGAGCTCTAATCCACTCCGCACTCATAATGTGCGTTATGTAACACAAACAGAAGGTTATTGCGCTTTTGCCCTTTTATATCGCTAAAAATATCTTTTATTTATAAGAAGGCAGAAACTACGACAGACCTGAGGCCATGTATTTTTCATGCGGCTCTCCTTCCTCTGTGCCCTTTTAGAGCTCTCAGGAATAAACTCCCGCGGTGAGGAGTGTTAGGTGTCGCCCGTGCTCGCACCGCTCCCAGACCGCACTCTGTGTCAGGAAATTAGAGCAGGATGCAGGAATTATGAGAAAACTCGACACGGTTAATTAGAAGTGGAATTGGGAGCATGTGAGGTTAAACTGATGACTGAGCACGCATAAAAGAGATGCGAGGAAAAAACACAATGTTTCTCTCACTTTACAACCTAGAATATTATCCTTTATTTCCCCGGCTGCTCCGAGAAAAGAAAAATAAAACAAACGGAATAAGGAATAAAGAAATAAAGAAAAAAAATCTTCTGTTTTTCTTCATTCACAAATTTGAACTTTAAAAGGAAACGAAGACAAAAGAAGGAGCAAAAGTAAGAAAGTGCAAAAAAGAAAGAGTGAGGAAGGAAGGAAGGAAGGAAGGAAAAAAGTAAAGAAAAAACAAGAAAAAAGTAAAGAAAAAGCAACAGTCAGAAAAAGAAAGAAAGAAAGAAAGAAAGAAAGAAAGAGAACGAATGTAGGAAGGAAGAAAGGAAAAAAGTAAAGAAAAAAAGAAAACAGTAAAGAAAAAAGCAACAGACAGAAAAAGAAAGAAAGAAAGAAAGGGAAAGGAAGGAAAAAAGAATGTAGGAAGTAAGGAAGGAAGAAAGGAAGGAAATGTAAAGGAAAACAAACAAAAGAAAAGAAAGAAATAAGAAGATTAAGTCACAAATTTGAACTTTATTAAAAGCACAAAAAAGAAAGCATCAAGAAGGGAAAGAAAGAAGGAAGAGATGAAGGAGAAAAAGTAGAGGAAAAAAATCAAAAGAAAAAGAAAGAAAGAAAAAAAGAAAGGGAGGAAGGAGAAATGAAAGGTAGAAGTAAATAAAGAAAGATTTTTTAATCATTTGTAAAACAGCAACAGCTGAGCTGTGAGTAAAATGTTTGCTTGTTTGTTTGTTTGTTTGTTTGTTTGTTCGTTTTCCCAGAAGCAGAGTTTAGGGATTTGTCAGCGACTCGAGGACGTTTTCTCCACAGCTGTATTCAGCGCTTTGTTACTAAACGCTGTTTGGCAGGAAGTTGTTTATTTCCTTTTCCTCAGCTCCTTGCTGACTCAGACCTCCGAGTTCTCGCTGGTAATAAACCAAAGTTTCCCGTCGTTTTTCTGCCTCTGCTGACTCAGCGCGCTGCCGGAGACGGGGCGGAGCTCGGCGGAGACGCTCCTTCTCTTCCTGTCTTCCTTCTCTCCGGTGTGTGACCCCTGAGCTGCTGGAGGGTTTATTTACAGCAGTGTGTGAGTGTGTTCATGATTAATGAGCTGGTGTGGAATAAAGAACCCGGGTTCTGTAAGCGAGACACAGTGGCTTCCCTCCACTCCTTCAGCTCTGACCTACTTTCTCCTTTTAGAATCAAAACTAATGACTTCCCCAAACTCCGCCAGCGCACTTCTGCACTCATTTCCTGACACATTCGAACAAACTGGAAACTTGCTTTCCTACATGAACAAGTGCTTTTCGAGAACCTTTTAGCTCCGCCCACCTTTGCTAATTTACATAATATGCAAAACTACAAATTTGGTGTCAAACTACTCAGCAGAGTAAATCTCAATACCTATCAAAAAAATCGTGATATTTGTAAACAATATGGCCGCCACTTGTCAATCAATACTAATGGGCGGAGTCTTATTTACTCATTATTCATTACTTATTACTTATTTACTTATTAACAGTCGTAACTCGTAAGTCACAACTTGTGAGTGCTTGCATGAATTCGCATGAAACTTGAAAGGCATACGTAATACCAGATTCGGAGGTCACTTACAAAGGGGGCGGAGCCAAACTCAGATTACTGTTTCATAGGAACTGTAATTCCGGTCAAGCTGATATTTGTTAAGGTGCATCTCTGTGCTAATCTGTAAGTAGATTTATGATGATGACCTAATTCATTAAAAAAAAAAAAAACATGGCTACCATCAGCCAATCAGCTTTCAGCATGCATTTGACGCTTTGAGTTAACACTGAGCTAACGTCATGAAACTTGAGTAGTAGTTTCAGGCAGTGACCCACGAGTAACTGATGCAATTGCACTCTAATTGACCACTTGGGGGCGCTATTCATATTTCTGCACACAAAAACAAGCACATTCCTTGAAAAATAAGGTGCAGAAAGAAATTTCTTTTTTAGCTTGAAACTTTCTATTGCTGAAATTTCAGAAAATTGCTTTTTGGACCATTTAGCCACACTCACTCAAATTCACATAATATGAGAAACCTACTTTTTCGAACGCGTCCTAGGATTTTTGGCCAATAGTGTAATCTGTAAGTGGATATTTCATCACAAATAACACTGACGGCTTTTACAGTTTATGAATATCAGGACAAAGCTGAAATATAAACCTGTTTTTTTCCCACTCTGCTTAAACCTTCTGCTTGTAGTTAGAATAATCAGCAGTAATATCAGAGATCTGTATCCTGTAAACGCCCTGAGAAGAGCATTTTCACAGATTTTTATCACTGCATATTGTATAGAAACATCTAAACAACACATTTAACACATCACGAGGCCTTTCAGAAGCAGATTCACAACAGAGGAAGCTGAAAAGCTGAGATATCGGATAACAGCAGTATGCTATGTAGTGTTATCAATCTCTTGGATTTAGGGATTACTTCATTTCCATATCTAAAAACTCTTGTTTCTTTCTGTTTTTTGGAGTCTAAACATGATTTGAAATGAGGTGAAATCTCAGTGTCTCAGTGAGATCTGTCCCGCTCTACCCTGCGTACATGTACAATACCATAATAACCAACGTGGATCTGACAGCTAATACAGTGAACAAATCAAATTACATTCATTTTTGGCCTGCTGTTTGAACAAACCCTTAATACACAGCTCTTATCCCTGACGTCCACTCTCCCAGAATCAACACTGTGATGTGATGTGAGAGATGATCAGATCTCTAAAAGCATGAATCAGACGTTAGCAGTGGAATTATACATTCTGCCCTGACCAGCCTTTTCAGCAAATGAACAAATCGGGACCTAAAATAGACTGAACAATGTGCACTCTAATAATTAAGTGACTTTAAGCCCATGCATGCTTCTGTGCTCGGCATAAAACCCTGAACTTTTCCTCCATCAGAGTCTCACCATTTAACCAACAGGTCTTCAGAGACGTCCTAGCGGAGAGAAACACATCATAAAGGTTCTAGTGGAGGCGAGATTTAAAATCTGTATGAACAAATTCAGGAGCCATCAAACAATATCTCCAGAAGTTCGAATAAAATCACACTGAACTCAAAAATATTATGTTGTAATGTAAATGTTTTGATTATGGCCATAATATTGAAGAGAGAGGTCACACAAAAAAAGCTAAACGGAGTTGACCTGTGTGCAATTAAAGCGTAACATCATCTCAGTATAAATATATGTGCTCATGGAAGAACCCAGAGTTTGTTACAGAACATTTCTAAACAAACAGCATCTTAAAGACCGAAGAGTGATCGAAACAAGTCCGGGACAAAGTTCTGGGAAACATCTTGCAGAGCGACATGAAATTCACTATATAAAACAGAAGGAATACGGCATAACCCTGACTCGATTTGCAGAAAACCCAACACTGCTCATCACCCCGGGAACACCATTCCCACTGTGAAGCATGGGGGTGGTAGCATTACGTCTTATCTATCGGGGAACAAACTTTTGCTTTCGCCTGTAAAACATTTTTCATTCTGAGTGAATAAGACTTCTATGACCACTTGTTTTTTTCATTGTTGAGAAAACGATACATCAACTTTTATATCCATCACTTACTGCTAAAGTGATAACCTTGAAATGTCCAGTGCTAAATAAAGCAACCTATTATCAATTCGTTTACTCAGCCCCAATTTACTAAGATTCTAAATAATGCACGCTAACCAGCATGTGCAATGGACTAAAAAGGAAGAAAGAAAGTAATGTTATTGCATTTATTTAAAGAATAATCGGTGAAATTATGAGTTTTTTTGCATCTGCTATTAGCTCATGATCTTGAGCCACGTTCTGTTCAGTTCTCTAAGAGTCTCAGAAGTGAAGCCGAAAGTAAAACTTGCCACATGTGCACAAATACATGTTCAGTACAACTCCAAACAAGATGAAGTAATAAATTAACGAGGTATAATCTTCATAAACCTTCTCATGATCAAAATATTATCAGCTGCAAATTTAGTACCTGCCCTTCAGCTGGATTACTTTACACATACAATATCTGTTCTCTGTGATATATAACTATTGGCATTGACTCCGCCCGTTATTTTATATATTTAGATTAAAAACAGCTCAAATTGCGCGTGTATTAACGCAAACACACAAAACGGATGTGTTATTTTGCTCGTATGAAAAACACAAATCCTCAGAAGAACCTGCTATTATATCAGCATCCACGTTTTTGCTGGTGTTTTTGCGTTTTTATCTTTAATAAATCAGGACCATCACGTGAACCTCACTGCTTCTCCGTGTGGAACGTTAGCGCTGGTCATGAGGAAGCGCATATTAATCAGGTAAAGGAGGTATTTGATAGCGTTTGCTGGACTGTACAGCCACTGTGCTGTTAATATGTGTATAATGATCACTTTGCTGCTCGTAATGCGTATATAATAAGTTCTTAATTTAGCGTATCATGTTCTAAATCCTCAGAATTAGCCCCAGGAGCTTTTCAGGTTGAGTTAAAGTCCGCGTCCCGGCTCGTCCAGACAGAAAAAGAAATTGCTTCTGTGCTTGTAGTTACGTCGACGTGATCGATGATCGCCCTGCAACAGGTCCAATCTATTTTACAGTAATATCTTCACACGCTGCTCTGATCCAGCATGAAGATTTTCAGCACGCTGACCTGATGTGAGGGAAAAGAGAGAAAAACAACCCTGTGTTTAATACCTCGTCAGCAGCAGAGCGCTAAACGCCGAGCAGTTTGTGATGTACTCACGCACACACACACACACACACACGTTTAGTGTTTAATCACGCTGTTTGTCTTCTGTGTTTCAGAGCTTTCGGAGGTTTCAGGCTAATAAAAGGTACAGGTTGTACTTCTTAAAAGTGTAATAATCTAGATCTGTAATAATTATATTTTTAAGAATAAGGTCAGTTTGGGGAGAAGTGGAGAGGGTTGCCAGGTTTCGTCAAAATTCCCAACTGAAACTCGCCCAAAAAGACAAGCAAAAATGTTCAGGTACAAGGAAAGGTAGACGCAATTTCCTTCCTTCTTCTCAGTCTTCGATCACCTGCTCACAGAACTCAAAAAACAAAACACCCAGATCTACTAAATTTACTAAAAATGTTCGTTATACAGTACAGTGGGTAAAAAAAAAAAAAAATTTAATTAATTTTTCATCATTGCTTTGCTCCAGTAGCGCCACCTAAACACTGAGATTATTATTATTACTATTATTATTATTATTATTATTATTATTATTATTATTATTATTATTATTATGTGTTGTGCATTCATTTTATTTTTAATTTGTAATGTATTTATTTTGAATTTTTTTTTAATTTAATTCATGCATTATTTTGTATTATGTAAATAATTAAACTTCTATATGACTTTCTTTCTTTCTTTCTTTCCTTCTGTATGACTTTTCTTTCTTTCTTTCTTTTCTTTAATTACTATTTAATTTAATTTAATTTAATTTTATTAGCTCTTTCAGGCAAATATATCCCTTTATTTATTTATTTATTTATTTTCTGTGTGTATTGGCAGCAGATATCACATATCTTTTATTTATTATTGTTCCTTTTTTTTCTCTTTTTTGTATGTTTATCTTCAATAATGTTTATTTTATTTATTTATTCATTCATTATTTTTGCATTATGTAAATCGTAACCTGTTAAACATTAACAATTAGCCTTAACATTAACGTTAGCACTAGCGTCACGTGACCTACAGCGTCTGATCTGCAGATTAAAGGGTTAACGATGAGTCCATCAGCAGGAATTATGTGTAATTGTTGTCCACTTTCTCTGAGCCTCTGCTGCTGTGACCTTCACAGTGCTTTCACGAAGTTCAGGACTTTAAAAAAATAATAATAAAGTCCAGTGAAAGCTTTAGGCCATGACCCGGGCATTCGTGGTGCACCGAGCCCTGAGCGTGCTGACGTTCTGCAGACGTGTCCCTCTGAGGTGCTGACGTTCTGCAGACGTGTCCCTCTGAGGTGCTGACGTTCTGCAGACGTGTCCCTCTGAGGTGCTGACGTTCTGCAGACGTGGCCCTCAGAGCTG